>NW_024113931.1:0-79411 GCF_003073215.2 Triticum urartu
TTCCAAATACCATGAACCATTAAGGCAGAAGTTCTTTGAACCAAAAGATCACCATTAGAGTACTCATGAGGAGTTCTCCATTCATAATTGTGATTCCGCCAGTTCTACCTTTCTGCATGGGTTATTCGGAAGAAATATGTTGAACTCGTTCGACATACTAATCTATGCATCCACAACTCAGAAAGTTATATGTTCCTTTGAGTTGTCCCCCTTCAGTTATATTCCGACCTTCATCTATCAATTGATAGTCAAGAGTATGTGAGCATTAGTTCATCGGTGCCTATCATTCTTGTGGTCCGTCAAACCATTATAGTTCAGAACGACTAGGAGAAACAAACTCCAGTACCTCATCCATTTCTAGGATTGGGTCAAAGCAGTTGTATTTCGCAGATCAAATGCAATCAAGCTATTGGTATGTTCTACCCTGTAGTATTATCCACTTTATGTCAGGAATGTCATGAGAATTGCACCTTACCTTATGAATTCTTGACATAGTGATACTTCTCGCCATCATTATTCATTCCTCGGTGTCGTGTTGTCGCAACCGGAATACCGACAAATGAATCGTGATGTGTGAAATCAATATTCCTACCAACCCTTTGCTTGGTAGTTAATGGACATTAATATCACTAGTCATCAACCCGTGCCGCTCCACGGGCTAGAAATTGTTGTCTTAAAATTGATGTGTAATTCCTATTTTTCCAGATATTTTTGTTCAATAAGTAAGTCGGCATCATGTGTCCTATAATAGATGAAGAGAAGTGTAGAGACATTCTAATATTTTCTATCGGTTGAACCTTTCTTGCGGAAATTACATAATTAATGTCCACCCTTGGATCAGCATTATGCATGCACACATAAGATTTATACTTTTAAGCTAAGCCAATTTCTTTATTCTCATAATTACATTAAGAACATAGAAATTTTGCTGACAGATTTGGATAAAAAGTATATGCTTATAGTCATGCAAAAATGACCTTTTCTCTTAAGACATCCAACGAATACATTCCTCTCTTAGCATGTTCATGCCCTTTACTCTTTGTAGTGTGAGGAAAAATTGAGAATTTATGAGCTAGTGACTACATTAATATGGTAGTTATGAATCGTTTGTTCACTGTAACCTAAAGCGTATAAGTATGTAGATTTAACATCAGCCGACACTTGCCGTCTTACATCCAAATTATTTTATATGATTTCTTAATCTGTTGTGCTACCGCGGTGTCTTTCTGTAATTGTTACACATACCAGGTCAAAGCTTATAAAAATTATTGGTCAATTAAAATTTGGAAGCTGTTAGGGAAAAAAAATCATGTTTGATTTATTTTATCTTGGGGAGGTTTCTTTTCATACTCCGGATCATTTATTTGTACATGTCTTTTTAATTTAATCTTTCTCATGGGAACATGCACGTGGCTAAAAATAATCAATCATAGATTTTTTTTCTAATCGCGGTGATTTGGGAGAATTTATTTATACTTTTTTAATTTCCTTTTTCTGAAGGAAACTCCAACGTGCTTTTTATTTTCATGGTATTTGGGACGTGGACTCTTTTTCTAGCGTCTGGCCTAAGGACTTTTCATTTGTGTCTATCTTTTTTTATAACATATCTTTTTTTATGAATATAGAAGGAAAATGCATTTTCTTTTCGACGGGACTTGAACTGGGCATCTAGGGCTCATTTTGGTGCGTGTGTGTGTGTGTATCTAGGGCATCTAGGGCTCATTTATGAATCGTGAGGCCGCCTAATTAATGTTCACCATTAAAATTTAGAATAGGTTTGTGATTTTTTTTAACACTGTACAAACGCATACGCTCATACATACGTACATACACTCATCTGTCTGAACACACACATACACACCCTATCCCTTATGAGCACCTTCTAGACTGAGCCGACACGTCATCTTGAGATAAAAAAAAAGTCACCACATATGTCTCTGTAGTCAACAGGAACGTCTCATTCTACTGAACGAACATCGCCAGAAAGCTTCAAATAAATCTAGGAAAATGTCAGGATCAGTGTCAAGTCTAAAACTTGAACCTTATAGACTGGTTCTACCACAAAGAACCTAAGCATCTGAGATTAGCTCAGTTCGCATTTTTCGTGTTTCATTTACTCTATCTTGGGTGAGTTTCTTTTCTTACAGACCGAATAAAAAAACATTCATGCATCGACTCTTTTTTAATCTAAACATAAGGCTTGGATTAGCGTTTATTTGACATGTCTTTTTGGTTTCATTGTTCTCAAGGCAACATGCATGTGGGTGAAAATCATTCCGCCGTAGTATTTTTTTTCTAAACGTGATACTTTCAAGAGCATTTATTTGTACGTCACTTTAATATTTTTTTAAGGGAACACGTACCTACCTTTTTTATTTCCGTTGTATTTGGGACATGGACACTTTTCCTAGCGTGAGGCCAAAGGGCTTTTCATTTGTTCCTATCTTTTTGTATAGTACATCTTTTTATGAAAGGAGAAGGTAAATTGACTTTTTATTGACCGGGAGAAGAAAGTAGACATGCAGGACTCTTTTGAAGGCATGTGGGCTCGTTTCTACTCTATCTACGTGTGGTATTTTTCTATTCAAACGTATGGCAGGGCCGGCCTAGTGGATCTTGACCATTAATATATAAATATCGTGTCCAAATTAATTCTGTTGATGTGGAAGAGTCCATCTCACGTAAGCCACCCAGCTGGAAAAAGCGCAGGAATCGAGAACCACGGCATAGCCGGGATGGTAGGCATGGGCTGATGCATGCCTGCCCGCCTGGGTTCGAGCCTCCGTGCTCGCAATACCAGCGCGTACTCACCTAATTCTTCTATAAAAGTAAACCGAGGAATTCTTCCCCTCCGGTCTCGAAAAGCGCAGGAATCATCCAACGGCTGTAGACCGGTCATTAAGTCAATCTGATGGATGTAACTTTCTAACCTTCAGGATTAATGTGGAGCCTCGTATGGTGCTTTCAATTAGTAAATATAAGATTCTTAGTGTGCTGATTATTGAATCATCACCCTAAGGTTGATCGTGCTACCTAGTCCTTATTTCTGATGCAATTTTCGATCAGTGAGTTAGGATAGTGTCAATCCTTGCTTATTTGATCATATCATCTTGCCTGAAAAGCAAGATGGTTCTCGAGCTTAGTGACATATCGGTGGTTCGTGATTTTCCAGATATCTTCATGGAAGTATCACCAGGTCGTCCCCTGGCCGCTATGTTGGGCTCGTGATCAAGTTGGTTTTCTTATAAATCACCCCTTCTCCAAGAATCTGTGTTGGATATCCCTGAGCTAGTTGGTTGAGCTAGACAACAACTTGGAGAGTTGGAAGATAAAAGCTTGTCCGACTTAGTTCATCACTAAGGGATATCCTTGTGCGTGTGTGTGTTGAAGAAAGATGATATCTCCATCGATTGGTCCTCATGATCAGTTGTTGGATCTATTGCCTTGTCAAAACCTTGACTTGAGTATGGGCTATTGTCAAGTCAAATCAGAACCAACGATGTTCGTAATGTTGTCTTACTCGCGGTTGATCCCTCGAGCATACACCATTACATCTTTTGGTCTGACCAATGCTATCGCCGTGCTCACATAATGGTGGAAGTCCAGTGATATGGAAATTCCGATGAGTCGATGTTGAGCCCATCAGCAGCATTTTGTCTCCTTCATGATTTGTGTTGAACATCTAGCTAGTGTTGGAAACTTGTGTAAGCATTTTCTTCATGCCCCGTTCATGAAGTATATGTTTGGATGGAAGTAGTGACTTCCTCTAAGTTCACGTGCAATCGATGCAAGTTGTCGCCGTGAATTCGAGAAAGCTTGTTTTTGCTTCCTCTGGAATCATCCCAAGTCAGTCATGCATGTGCGAAGTATTCTATGGTCTGATAGACTGATCATCTTCATCCCATATGTATTCCCTAGCACACCAATCCACTGATTGAATTGTTCAAGGAGAAGAAGCTCCTTCCTAAAAGCTAACCCGGGCTTATAGAAGGACTTCGATATCCTCAATGATGGTTCCCTACCAGAACTTGGTAGTGTTTTATTATCAGACTACTACGTGGTCATGCTTGTCTTGGACAGCGTGTTCACATGTGTGTAGCAGAACCAGCTCATGTTTTGGAGCTTACTATCGTAGTTCATTTCCCGAGAATCTCGCAACATCATCTCGTCGATTGTGTTGCAAACTTTCTTTCTAGACATGCTGAGTCTGAAGTATCCTATCACCAATCAGATCTAAATCTCAGGCAGATATGATGGTTGGCACATTCCCAACAGTTGCATTTTGTTCCCAGCTTGCACCGCCATTGTGTCAATCTCCCATGGACTTCCCTTCTCAGCAATTGTTGTTCAGGATCATCTTCAGAAGTGGTCCTACCATGGGTCCCATCCATTCCAGATGATAAGCAAAAATCATCCATTGTGTTGTCTTCAACAAGGTAGTCCACATCATCCATTCTAGTCCGAGTATGTCATTCTCTCGAACTCCTTCAAAAGATCGATTGTGATTGCCTTAGGCTGGTATAAAGAGTTTCAATGATCTTTGTATCAAAAGTAATTCTTTTTGCCACTTAAGGGAATAGCTCTACGAGTCACATTCCCTAAGATGACCCGTCATAGAATCATGGCAATTCAAATCCTCGCTACATCGACAACCGTTCACCACCCTCTTAGGTGTGGAATTATTGTCTACCAATTTGAACCCTTGTCATCCGCTTCTTTCCATCACCACTGATGTGTGTTTTGTCTCTCAGCTCAAGAGATGTTTCTACATCTCATTTCGAGTTGATCCTGAATTGTTCGATCCTCGAGAAGATCGATTCTTCTAGAGTTTTCCTTTTTTCTCTCTCGTTGTCGTGTTGGTTGAAGTTTCCGAAGCAAGACGTCGGGACAAAGATGGTGACAAATCAACGTTCTTACGAAGTGCAACCTGGATCGTGAAGATTGTGTTAGCTTTGTGTCCCCTTTGTCTTCTTACCTCACGTCTTGAATCTTGGGACGAGATTCTTGTTTAATAGGGGTGAGTTGTCACAGCCCTAGAATTTGCTTGCCATTAGTTGCCTTAAAGCATCCATGCATCATGTTAACTTTTCAATTAAAGTTGAAATGGGGATGTTGAAACCCTAGCACTAAATGAATTCAACTAGGTTCAAATAAACAATATTTTCAATGAACCCAAAATGCCTTTGAAAATGTTCATGATTTTTGATAAAGGTGAAAACCTCTACCAAAAATGATGCTAATATTTTTTAGGCCATTCTGGATTTTTGAATAACCCATATTGTATTTGAATTGGGGCAGTTAAATACTATTAATATTTTTAAATGCTCCAACAATTCTGAAAATAGTTAAGGGCCTCTGTAACAATTAACTTAATGCCCATAATTATTTTCAGGATTTATTAAAATGATTTGGGTTATAAACTAAATCAAAACAAAATAACAAGAATAGAAAACAGAACAGAATTTATGAAAAGACAGAAACCTCACCTGGGCTTCTTACCTGTAGCAGCAGCCCACCTGGCCAGGCCACCTGGCGGCCCAGTTGGCTGGCCCAGCCCAGCCAGCGCTGGCCACCGTCTTCAACCTCCTACTAGTAGGCAGGAGGGCGTGTGCTCGCCGTGCGCCGGCACGCGCTGGCCACCTCCTGCCTCCCTCCCTGTCTCCCCATCGCCCTGAGGATGCCACGCGACCCCTTGGCGCCCTCTCACTCCCTCCCGCGTCTCTCCCTCGTCTGCCCCTCTCCCCCGAGCACCACCGAGCGGAGCTGCTCATCGCCACCGACACCGTTCGCCACGGCCACCGACCCTCCCTCGCCCATCCAGTGTGTCCAAGAGCTCCGGGTCGTCTTCCTCATCCTCTCCACCGAGCCTTGGAACAAAGGACGCACCACAACGTCGCCAGCATCGTCGTTTCCATCACCGGCCGCTGTGGATCCTCGCCGTCGATTCAGGAGCTACCGGGCGTCCCCAACCTCGCCCTCGCGCTCGTTGGACTCGCTGTGAGCCTCCGCACCGAACCTCCCTCTCCCCGATGCCGATTTCTTCCTCTAACCGCGGGCTCCGTCGAGCCCGAGAGCTCATCGCCACCGACCACGAGGTCGCCGTGGCTAGAGCCCACACACGTCGCGTCCGAGCATGCTGTCGTCCTCAGCGCGTTCCCAGGAACCCAGAGCACCTAACCACTCCTTCTCCCGTGCACCGTAGCGCTCTGTCCATCTTCACCGAACTCCAGCCACCGCCGCGAGCTCCGTTCCGTGAGCTCCGGTGCCCCCACAACCACCCACCTGCTCCTCTAGATGCGGGGAGCGAGGGCAACCCACTGGTGCCCTTGGCTTGACCCACTGCCGCCTGTAGTGCCATCTCCGTCGTTGCCCGAGCTCCGATCGCCGCAAAGCTCGACACCGTCAGCGCTGTAGACCACCCCAGCCACTGCTTCTTGCTCCGTTGGATGCGGATGAGCACCAGCTCCACGCAGAGCCCCTCCGCCACTCGTTTGGTCACCGGAGGAGCAAACCTGACGCCCTCCGCCGTCTCTGGCTCCGCCGGCGACGAGCCGCGGATCAACTCCGGCGAGTTGACCCGTGTTTGACCCCCCAGGGTCACTGACGCGTGGGCCCGCCCTGTTAATTTTTAGTTAGGTTTAGTTTAGTGCTAATTAACTTAGATTTGTGCTTAATCTAACACTAACTAACTCTGTTAAGTTAGTGATGACACTGACACGCGGGACCCACAGGTCAGGTTTCACTTGGAGGCGCCCAGTTGACCAGCTGATGTCACAGTGACGCAATGCTGATGCAGTTAACATTTTCTGGATTTAAAATAATTCAGAAAATTGCAGAAAATGCTCAAAACTTCTAAAAATCATAGAAATTAAATCGTAACTCCAAATGAAATAAATTATATATGAAAAATTATCAAAAAAATCCAATCTATCCATCTATACCATTTTCATGCATGTTAGAACAACTTAAGGCCACTGTTTAGGACAAATCAATGAATGGTATTTAAATAACCACATGTGCAGTTTGAATTTGAACTTTGGGTTCAAACCAACTTCATTTAATTGTGTTGCTAGTTGCATTAGCTCAATCAACAACATATTGCCATGTCATTATCATACATCATGTTGTGCATTGCATTGATTGTGTTCCTTCTCTGTTGCCGGTGGTTGTCCCCTCTCGATAGACTTTGTACCGACGCTGTGATCGTTGACACTGATGAAGACCCAATGATATCTTCAGAAGTGCCAGGCAAGCAAAACCCCCTTGTTCATTCTGATACAATCCCACTCTCTCGCTCCTGCTCTCTTTTACTGCATTAGGACAACAACGATTCAACTGTTACTTGCTGCGGTAGTTGAACCCTTATCCTCTGCATGACCTGTCATTGCCACAGTAAATAGATGAAACCCACTAGCATGAGTAGGAGTTGTTTGAGCCCTGATGTGCCTACTCATTCATGCTTGTTTGTCATGCCTGCTACTGCTTAGAGTTGAGCCAAGTCTGATTCATCGGGGATGAATTGGAACAGTGTTGAACATGTCCTACTACGTGTGAGCTAAGTGTGTGAACATGATTTGGTAAAGGTAGCGGTGAGAGGCCATGTAGGAGTACATGGTGGGTTTTCTCATTGAACCCGTTCTTAGGAACTGAGTTCTGTGTTTGTGATCCATGAACAGCTACTACCATGCATTGGGCCCGAAACCAATGGACCCTCTCGACTTATTAACTGCCCTTGTCCTCTGTCCAGGAGTTGCAACTAGTTTCTGGTGTTTGTAGGATATGTGTTGGCGGCCGTGCGTAGCGCTGACCCTAGGGGTGGGCTATGATGCGGTAGATACACCGTAGCACGGTGTACTGGGCGCCCGTTTGGTGTCTCAGGAACCCTGCACACATCGTTTGGGGCTGTGAGCGAAACTCCGGCCGGATCTCCTCGCGGATGGAATCTGAATAGGCGATAAACCTGGACTAGAGACTTGTGTGGTTAGTCAGGTCGTGGCCGACTCCCTCGCCAGGCTTCCGCTTGAAGGTTGCCGAGATACATGACGTGTACATGGTGGTAAGTGGTGAGAGCATGTGTGAAGAAGTACACCCCTGCAGGGTTATAAATGATCTATTCGAATAGCCGTGTCCGCAGTAAAGGACTTCTGGGTTGCCTATAACAGTTCATAGATAACTTGAAGTGGATACTCTAAAACTCGCAAGATAAGCATGAGTGCTATGGATGGCCTTATCGTAGGGAGACGGGAGTGGATCCATAGTGGTGTATTGAATGGTGAATATGTGGACTCGTGTGCGCCACCTCAAAGATTTTCTTGCAGTCGTAGTTCAGGTTAGCCACCGAGTCAAAGTTGGCTTGCTGCAGTTAAACTCCACCACCCCTTTATTGATACCGATGCATATGTAGATAGTTCTGATGTAAGTTTTGCTGGGTACATTTGTACTCACGTTTGCCTATTTTATGTTTTGCAGAGAGACGTCAGTCTCGCTAGTAGTTCCGTGTGGACTTCGATGTTTAGCTTGATACCTCAGCTATGATTTTGTGCCCTCGGCAGGATCTAGTAGATAGTCAGTCTTCTTAGCCTTTTTCATTTGTAGATGTCTGTACTCAGACATGTTAAGCTTCCGCATGTGCTTTGATTTGTATGCTATGATTGTTGGGTCATGAGTCCCATGTTTGTAATATCTCGCTCCTCGGAGCCTAATGAATAAATACTTGAGTTGTAGAGTTATGTTGTGATGCCATGTTGTAATTACACATATCGAACCTATTGTGTGTATGATTGAAATGCTTGGTATGTGTGGGATCCGACAATCTAGTTGTTTATCCTTGGCAGCGTCTCTTATGGGGAAATGTAGTCTAGTGCTTCCATGAGCCATAGTAGTCCGCTACAGCCCGGTTCACCGGAGTCCTGTTAGCCCAGCACTACTGCTCAGGACACTTGACTGGCCGGCACGTGTTTCACTTTGTTCTTGTGTCTGTCCCTTCAGGGAAATGTCACGCGGTTACATCCGGAGTCCTGCCTAGCCTGCTACAGCCCGGGTTACCGGAGTCCTGTTAGCCCAGTGCTATAGCCCGGATTCGCACACTGCTGACCGATGCGACATGTATGCCTGTCCACATGGGTTAGTGCCACTTTGGGTTCACGACTAGCCATGTCGGCTCGGGTTCTTTGTCATATGGATGCTAGCGACACTATCATATACGTGAGCCAAAAGGCGCAAATGGTCCCGAGCCATGGTAAGGCGACACCCGTGGGAATACCGTGCGTGAGGCCGTAAAGTGATATGAGGTGTTACCGGCTAGATCGATGTGATTTGGAATCGGGGTCCTGACACCGGTCCCAACACCCGTGATAGTCGGTTCCAGCAAACGCGACCGCTAGTTCCAGCATGGCTCACAATCAGTCCCAACATGGGTTGCTCTCGCCGATTAAGCAAAACGTCTCGTCGGTCTCATCACCTATGGTAGAGGGTTCTAGTAAACGCGACCGTCAGTTCTAGCACGGCTCGCGGCCGGTCGCAACATAAGCGCTGGCTGTCACAACATCCACTATCTGCGGTCGTAGCATTCGCGCCCGACAATCGTCGCATTTGCATCATTTTTGCTCGCTGGTTGTAGCTTGGGTGTTGCTGGTTACAGCCCCAGCCGTACATCGGTTGTAGCTTTTGTGTGCCCCCCAAGGGTCGCAGCATCATCATCACCCCCGGGTCACAGCTCCGCCATCTGCCGATCGCGGCTCTGCCGTCTCCACGTTGTAGTTGCGCATGATGTCAATGGCGATGCGGGTGGCGCCTGGCTACCGGCTGCCGACACATGACCCAATTCAGGTGGCAGGGGGAGGACAGAAGTACATATGGCGCATGTTGCAAAAAAAGCAGTGGTGTGTGCCCTGTTGAAGGCAGTGGTGATGGTGAGGAGGGAAGAAGAAGGGGAAAAGAGCAATGTGCGAAGGGATAAGGCTGAGGTGTGGGGCCCATGTGCGACCGACTCCATTTCCATTCGGTTAGGAACATTTACCACTAGTGAATGAAAATCACATGTACTTCGGACGATAGCCATTTTTGTAGGGTTTGGATAACAAAAGATGTGATGCACAAATTCACCAACACGACAAATATGCATACTAAGCAACCCTTTCATTTGTAGTGAATTTTGAGGATAGCTTCAACCAACAAGGAAGCGGCGGAATAATCTCAAACAACATGCACATGCGACATAGATTTAATGTGGAAAAACCTTCTCAACTTGAGAAGTAAAAAACCACCGCTATGAATTGACCGGTCCACATAACTTTGCTTGAGGATGGTGAATACAAAGTCTTCTCTCGAACATGTAGAGAGGTTTCTAATACACTCTCCGCGCTGTCAACCGGCAAGAACAACAACAACCACAAAGAGGCAAGATTTCTGCAAAGCAGAGTTAATGCAACTCTTGCCTCCTTCTGTATTTTGCAAACTATTTTTAAACCGCTGAACTAAACAACATCAAATTTGTAAGACAAATAGACACACGAGTTCCTGAGATCCCCTTAAAATTTCAGCATAATCTGACACTATTTGACTACCCAATCTGTTCGTTTTTCAAAACTAACATGCGCAGAAACTGAAACAGTCTGACTGCAAAACCACTCTCACATCAGATGCTCCACCGGCCCAATCATCAAAGGAACTAACCATATCGAAGTACTTAAGCTAAGGAATGAGCTCACCAAGTTTGATGGCAATCCAAGCATTAGCCTCCAGTCACCGGCTTGAACACTGTCTAGTGAGATGCAACAAATCTGGACTGAACCTCTCCCCTTCTTCCTCTTTCTCATGGGTTGTGTGTTCTTTGTTGTGTGCTCTCTCTCATTGTCACAGTGGAAACCTCCACTTTACACGGGTTGAGTGGCTAAGGTTCTCTTCCTCTCCATTCAACAGGAAACACTCTCAACAGTTCGATACAACGAAGACCAATGACTCACGCTTGTTGGGATTTTGTGAAATCACGAAGTTTGTCGAAGCCAAATTAATTGACCCAACATATTTCTCCGGTGGAGCTTGATTGCTTGTATCTGTGTTGGTATTTCCCCGAAGAGGAGAGAATGATGCAGCACAACAAAGGTAAGTATTTCCCTCAGTTATGAAACCAAGGTTATCAATCCAGTAGTAGAACCAAGCAACACTATGTAAACAGTACCTGCGCACAAATAATAAATACTTGCAACCCAACGCGTAAGAGGGGTTGTCAATCCCTCCTCGGTATTGAGATAGATTAAATTATATGAGATTGGATAAATAGATCTAGCAAAAACACGAAATAAAATAAATAAAGAAAAAGCGCAGCAAGGTATTTTTGGGGTGTTGGAATAATAGATCTGAAAACAATATGATAGGAAATAGACCCAGGGGCCTAGATTCTACTAGTGGCTTCTCTCGAGAAAATAGCATACGGTGGGTAAACAAATTACTGTTGCCAATTGATAGAATAGCAAATAATTATGACGATATCCAAGGCAATGATCATGTATATAGGCATCACGTCCAAGATTAATAGACCAACTCCTGCCTGTATCTACTACTATTACTCCACACATCGACTGCTATCCAGCATGCATCTAGTGTATTAAGTTCATGGAGAAACATAGTAATGCAATAAGAATGATGACATGATGTAGACAAGATCTATTCATGTAGGAATATACCTCATCTTTTTATCCTTAATGGCAACGATACATGCATGTCATGTCTCCTTCTATCACTGAGAATAAGCACCGCAAGATCGAACTCATCACAAATCACCTCTTCCCATTGCAAGAAAATCAATCTAGTTGGCCAAACCAAACCAAAGTTTCGGAGAAGAAATACAAGGCTATAAAGATCATGCATATAAGAGTTCAAAGAAGACTCAAATATTATTCATAGATAGATTTGATCATAAACTAACAATTCATCGGATCCCAACAAACACACCGCAAAAAGTCATTACACCAAATAGATCTCCAAGAACATCGAGGATAACATTGTATTGAGAATCAAAAAGAGAGAAGCCATCTAGCTACTGCCTACGGACCCGTAGGTCTGTGGTAAACTACTCACGCATCATCGGAGGAGTGATACGTCCATTTTGCATCATGCTTTTATATCGATATTTATTGTATTATGGGCTGTTATTACACATTATGTCACAATACTTATGCCTACTCTCTCTTATTTTACAAGGTTTACATGAAGAGGGGGAATGTTGACAGCTGGAATTCTGGGCTGGAAAAAGGAGCAAATATTAGAGACCTATTCTGCACATCTCCAAAAGTCCTGAAACTCCACGGGAGTTATTTCCAGAATATATAAAAAATACCGAGCGAAGAAAATACCAGAGGGGGCCCACACCCTGGCCACGAGGGTGGGGGGCACGCCCTACCCCCCTCGGCGCGCCCCCCTGCCTCGTGGGCCCCCTGGTGGCCCCCTGATGCCCATCTTCTGCTATATGAGGTCTTTCGTCCGAGAAAAAATCATAAGCAAGCTCACGGGACGAAACTCCGCCGCCACGAGGCGGAACCTTGGCGGAACCAATCTAGGGCTCCGACGGAGCTGTTCTGCCGGGGAAACTTCCCTCCGGGAGGGGGAAATCACCACCATTGTCATCACCAACGATCCTCTCATCAGGAGGGGGTCAATCTCCATCAACATCTTCACCAGAACCATCTCATCTCAAACCCTAGTTCATCTCTTGTATCCAATTTTTGTATCCAAACCTCAGATTGGTACCAATGTTGATTACTCCTTGTAGTTGATGCTAGTTGGTTTATTTGGTGGAAGATCATATGTTCAGATCCATTATGCATATTAATACCCCTCTGATTATGAACATGAATATGCTTTGTGAGTAGTTACGTTTGTTCCTGAGGACATGGGAGAAGTCTTGCTATAAGTAGTCATGTGAATTTGGTATTCGTTCGATATTTTGATGAGATGTATGTTGTCTTTCCTCTAGTGGTGTCATGTGAACGTCGACTACATGACACTTCACTATTGTTTGGGCCTAGAGGAGGGCATTGGGAAGTAATAAGTATATGATGGGTTGCTAGAGTGACAGAAGCTTAAACCCTAGTTTATGCGTTGCTTCGTAAGGGGCTGATTTGGATCCATATGTTTCATGCTATGGTTAGGTTTACCTTAATACTTCTATTGTAGTTGCGGATGCTTGCAATAGGGGTTAATCATAAGTGGGATGCTTTTCCAAGTAAGGACAGCACCCAAGCACCGGTCCACCCACATATCGAATTATCAAAGTACCAAACGTGAATCATATGATCGTGATGAAAACTAGCTTGACGATAATTCCCATGTGTCCTCGGGAGCGCTTTCCTTCATATAAGAGTTTTTCCAGGCTTGTCCTTTGCTACAAAAAGGATTGGGCCATCTTGCTGCACCTCATTACTTTTATTACTTGTTACTCGTTACAAATTACCTTATCACAAAACTATCTGTTACCGATAATTTCAGTGCTTGCAGAGAATACCTTACTGAAAACTGCTTATCATTTCCTTCTTCTCCTTGTTGGGTTTGACACTCTTACTTATCGAAAAGGGTAAGATAGATCCCCTATCCTTGTGGGTCATCAAGACTCTTTTCTGGCGCCGTTGCCAGGGAGTGAAGCGTATTTGGTAGGTGGAATTTGGTAAGCTAAAATTTATATAGTGTGCTAAAATTTACTGTCACTTGTTACTATGGAACATAATCCTTTGAGGGGTTTGTTCGGGGTATCTTCACCCTGTCCGGAACCACAATTAGTTACCCCTCAACCTACTGAACCTACTGAAAATGTTTACTTTGAAATTCCTTCAGGTATGACAGAGAAACTACTAGCTAATCCTTTTGCAGGAGATGGAACATTGCACCCCGACACTTAATCTATGTGGATGAAGTTTGTGGATTATTTAAGCTTGCAGGTATGCCCGAGGATGTTATCAAGAAGAAGGTCTTCCCTTTATCTTTTAAGGGAGGGGCATTGACATGGTATAGGCTATGTGATGATATGGGGTCATGGGACTACAAACGATTGAAATTGGAATTCCACCAGAAGTTTTATCCTATGCATATTGTTCATCGTGATCGTAATTATATATATATATATAATTTTTGGCCTCGCAAAGGAGAAAGCATCACTCAAGCTTGGGGCGGCTTAAGTCAATGTTATATTCATGCCCCAATCATGAGCTCTCAAAAGAAATGATTATTCAAAAATTTTATGCTCGGCTTTCTCTTAGTAATCGCTCCATGCTCGATACTTCTTGTACTGGTTCTTTTATGATGAAGACTATTGAATTCAAATGGGATTTATTGGAAAGAATTAAACGCAACTCTGAAGATTGGGACATCGACGAAGGTAAGGAGTCAGGTATAACACCTAAGTTTGACTGTGTTAAATCTTTTATGGATACCGATGCTTTCCGTGAATTTAGCACTAAATATGGACTTGATTCTGAGAAAGTAGCTTCTTTCTGTGAATCTTTCGCTACTCATGTTGACCTCCCTAAGGAGAAGTGGTTTAAATATAATCCTCATTGAAGCAAAAGTAGTTGCACCTATTAAAGTTGAAGAAAAGACTATCACTTATGGTGATCCTGTTGTTCCTACTACTTATATTGAGAAACCACCTTTCCATGTTCGAATAAAGGATCATGCTAAAGCTTCAACTGTGGTTAACAAGAGCAATATTAAGACACACAAAGCCCCTGAACAAATTAAAGATGAACCTAATATTGCTATGGTTAAGGATCTCTTGGCTGATAATATTGATGGGCATGTTATTTACTTCTGCAATGAATCTGCTAGAATTGCTAGGCCTGATACTAAAAATAAGCATAGACATGTTGTAGGCATGCCTGTTATTTCTGTTAAAATAGGATACCATTGTTATCATGGCTTATGTGATATGGGTGCTAGTGCAAGTGCAATACCTCATTCCTTATACAAAGAAATTATGCATGATATTGCACCTGCTGAGATAGAAGATATCGAGGTTACCATTAAGCTTGCCAATAGAGATACTATTTCACCGATTGGGATTGTTAGATATGTTGAAGTCTTGTGTGGGAAAGTTAAATATATTGCTGATTTTCTTGTTCTTGGTTCCCCACAAGATGACTGATAACCCACAAGTATAGGGGATCGCAACAGTTTTCGAGGGTAGAGTATTCAACCCAAATTTATTGATTCGACACAAGGGGGGCCAAAGAATACTCTCAAGTATTAGCAGCCGAGTTGTCAATTCAACCACACCTGGAAACTTAATATCTGCAGCAGAGTGTTTAGTAGCAAAGTAATATGATAGTAGTGATAATGGTAGCAAAAGGTAACAATAGTAAAAGTAATGTTTTTGGTATTTTGTAGTGATGATAGCAATAGCAACGGGAAAGTAAATAAGCGGAGAACAATATATGGAAAGCTCGTAGGCAATGGATCAGTGATGGAGAATTATGCCAGATGCGGTTCATCATGTAATAGTCATAACCTAGGGTGACACAGAACTAGCTC
Organism: Triticum urartu; assembly: GCF_003073215.2. Lineage (NCBI taxonomy): Eukaryota > Viridiplantae > Streptophyta > Magnoliopsida > Poales > Poaceae > Triticum > Triticum urartu. The sequence goes on from NW_024113931.1 coordinate 15,520, forward strand.
CAGTTCATTGATGTAATGTTGGCATGTATTCCGAACATAGTCATACATGCTTATGGAAAAGAACTTGCATGACATCTTTTGTCCTACCCTCCCGTAGCAGCGGGGTCCTTACAGAAACTAAGGGATATTAAGGCCTCCTTTTAATAGAGAACCGGAACAAAGCATTAACACATAGTGAATACATGAACTCCTCAAACTACGGTCATCACTAGTAAGTATCCCGATTATTGTAACTTCGGGGTTAACGGATCATAACACATAATAGGTGACTATAGACTTGCAAGATAGGATCAAGAACACTCATATATTGATGAAAACATAATAGGTTCAGATCTGAAATCATGGCACTCGGGCCCTAGTGACAAGCATTAAGCATAGCAAAGTCATAGCAACATCAATCTCAGAACATAGTGGACATTAGGGATCAAACCCCAACAAAACTAACTCGATTACATGATAGATCCCATCCAACCCATCACCGTCCAGCAAGCCTACGATGGAATTACTCACGCACGGCGGTGAGCATCATGAAATTGGTGATGGAGGATGGTTGGTGATGACGATGGCGACGGATTCCCCTCTTCGGAGCCTCGAACGGACTCCAGATCAGCTCTCCCAAGAGGTTTTAGGGCTTGGCGACGGCTCCGTATCGTAAAACGCGATGATTTCTTCTCTCTGATTTTTTTCTCATTGAAACTCAATGTACGGAGGTGGAGTTGGAGTCGGAGAGGCAACATGGGGCCCACGAGGTAGGGGGCGCGCCCTAGGGGGGCAGGCGCGCCCCCACCCTTGTGGCAAGGTGGTGGGCCCCCTGGCCTTCATCTCTGACATGTATTTTTCTTATTTTTTTGAAAAGTGGCTCCGTGAAGTTTCGGGTCATTCCGAGAACGTTTGCTCCTGCACAAAAATAACACCATGGTAATTCTGCCGAAAACAGCGTCAGTCCGGGTTAGTTCCATTCAAATCATGCAAGTTAGAGTCCAAAACAAGGGCAAAAGTGTTTGGAAAAGTAGATACGTTGGAGACGTATCAACTCCCCCAAGCTTAAACCTTTGCTTGTCCTCAAGCAATTCAGTTGACAAACTGAAAGTGATAAAGAAAAACTTTTACAAACTCGGTTTGCTCTTGTTGTTGTAAATATGTAAAGCCAGCATTCAAGTTTTTAGCAAAGATTATAATGAACCACATTCACAATAACACATAGGTCTCAAGTTTACTCATATCAATAGCATAATCAACTAGCGAGCCGTAATAATAAATCTCGGATGACGACACTTTCTCAAAACAATCATAATATGATATAACAAGATGGTATCTCGCTAGCCCTTTTTGAGACCGCAAAACATAAATGCAGAGCACCTTTAAAGACCAAGGACTGGCTAGACATTGTAATTCATGGTAAAAGAGATCCAGTCAAGTCATACTCAGTGTAAACTAACAGTAATGAATGCAAATGATAGTGATGCTCTCCAACTGGTGCTTTTTTAATTAGAGGAGGATGACTCAACATAAAAGTAAATAGATAGGCCCTTCACAGAGGGAAGCAGGGATTTGTAGAGGTGCCAGAGCTCGATTTTGAAACAGAGGTGAATAATATTTTGAGCGGTATACTTTCATTGTCAACATAACAACCAAGAGATGGCGATATCTTCCATGCTACACACATTTTAGGCGGTTCCCAAACAGAATGGTAAAGTTTATACTCCCCTTCCACCAACAAGCATCAATCCATGGCTTGCTCGAAACAACGAGTGCCTCCAACTAACAAGAGTCCCAGGGGGAGTTTTGTTTGCAATTATTTTGATTTAGTTTGCATAAAGCATGGGACTGGGCATCCCGGTGACCAGCCATTTATCTCGTGAGTGAGGAGCGGAGTCCACTCCTCTTGAGAATAACCCGCATAACATGGAAGATACAAGCAGCCCTAGTTGATACATGAGCTATTCGAGCATACAAAACAGGATATTTATTTGAAGGTTTAGAGTTTGGCACATACAAATTTACTTGGAACGGTAGGTAGATACCGTATATAGGTAGGTATAGTGGACTCATGTGGCATAACTTTGGGGCTTAAGGAGTTTGGATGCACAAGCAGTATTCCCGCTTAGTACAGGTGAAGGCTAGCAAAAGACTGGGAAGCGACCAGCTAGAGAGCGACAACAGTCATGAACATGCATTAAAATTAATCAACACCGGATGCAAACATGAGTAGGATATAATCCACCATGAACATAAATATCGTGAAGGCTATGTTGATTTTGTTTCAACTACATGCGTGAACATGTGCCAAGTCAAGTCACTTAAATCATTCAGAGGAGGATACCACCCTATCATACCACATCATAACCATTTTAATAGCATGTTGGCACGCAAGGACCATTATAACTCATAGCTAATCAGGCATGGCATAAGAAATTATGATCTCTAGTTGTCATTGCAAACATGTTTATTCATAATAGGCTGAATCAGGAACGATGAACTAATCATATTTACAAAAACAAAAAAGGTCGAGTTCATACCAGCTTTTCTCATCTCAGCTAGTCCATCATATATCGTCATAATTTCCTTTCACTTGCACGATCGAACGATGTGAATAATAATAATAGTGCACGTGCATTGGACTAAGCTGGAATCTTCAGGCATTCAATAAACAGGAGAAGACAGGGCAATATGGGCTCTTTTGTCAGATCAACAAGTATGCATATAAGAGCCACTTCAACAATTTAATTATGGTCTTCTCCTACCGACCCCCAAAGAAAAGAAAAGAAATAAAACTATTTACACGGGAAAGCTCCCAACAAGCAAAAGAAGAACATAAATCTTTTTGGGTTTTCTTTTTAATTACTACTACAAGCATGGAAATTAAATGGATTAAAAGCTACAACTAATTTTTTTGGTTTTTCTTAAGGTTTATTAAACACACAAGAAGAAAGCATAAAAAGGAAAATAAACTAGCATGGATGATACAATGAAAAAGTATGAGCACCGACATCTAGCAATGAGTGTGTGAACATAAATGTAATGTCGGTGGGAAATACGTACTCCCCCAAGCTTAGGTTTTTGGCCTAAGTTGGTCTATGGCCACGGCTGGCCTGGCGGATATCCATAATAGTAGCTGGGGTCGTACTGAGAAGAAGAAGAGGAAGACTCCGATTGCCATTGGCTGACAATCATCTCCGGATCCCACTGGTAATTAGACTGTCGTGAAGGATCAACTTGTGGTTCCGACTCTGGCTCCTCGGCTGGTACAGGGTTCCGATAGGCGTGAATAGCCTTCAACAGAACAAGGTACGTGCCTGAAGATAAATCAAACAAAGAAGGAGCAGCCAGGGTAATAGTCTCAGGATGATGTTTATTAAAGAACAATTGATATTTAAGCTCTCCTTCCCTATTCTTAACAATAAAATCATGTGCCACCATACTTTTATAATCTAGATAAACACGAGGCAGCACCTTTTCTTCATTCTCAAAATGCCTAATAGGTATGTTAAAATGTGCAACTAGGCGTGAAGCATAGATGCCTCCAAAGATGGGGCCCTTGGTATGGTTCAGACTTAACCATTTGGCAATAATACCGCCCATACTAAAAGTGTTATCACTGTATAAACCGTGGAGCAGAATAATTATATCAGGGATACTAAGGTTTCCAAAGTTTCCGCGTCCAATTAAGAAACGACTAGCAAATAATGCAAAGTAACATAAAACAGGAAAATGTATGCTAGTGATTCGTGCATCGGAAACCTTCCTTGTTTCCCCTACAGTGATAGTATCAATAAACCCCTCCACATCATCATGATGTGGTTCTTCTGTCTTGCCCTCAAAAGGGACTAAACAAATCCAACAAAAATCATAAAGTGACATCTCCTTATGCTCATCTTATAAATGAAACTCCACCGTAGGTGGCGTATTCCTAGAATGGAAATGAAAGTTTTGCACAAAGGTATTTGTGAGTAAGAGATACTGATCGCATTGGTCGTGGAGGAAAGCGGTGAGACCTGCTTTCTTAGCCAACTCATGAAAATCTTCATAAATACCGGCTGCTCTCAAGAAATCATCGGAAGGCCATTCACACGCCCGAACCTCCGCGGTGCGCGGCAAATTATACTTAGGCTTCGGTGCCTTTTCCTTCGAGCTTTGGCTCGATGAGCCCCTCAATAGTCTCCTCATCATTTTCTGAAAAAAATCTGAAATTTTAGTAACTTCAAAATAAAAGTAAACCAAACTCAATAATATTGATAGCAACTACTCCCACAAGTGCCTAGGGCCTATATCATGCATCAAAACTACTTTTGACCATATAAATTTGGCATGCAAGCTCAAGAACAGGGTCACCTAAGCAGCAAAAATTTGCAATGAATAAAGCACTAGAACAAAAACTAATTGGACCAATGGAGGAGTCACATACCAAGGAACAATCTCCCCAAGCAATTTTGTGAGAGATGCTTTGAGCAAGGAGATCGAAAATGGCAGCAAGATGAGCTAGAACTCGTGCTTGAGCTGGATATTCGTGTTTGTGGGAGGAAGAATAAGTGTATGGGTGAAAGAATAAGTGGAAGAGTGCCACCGTGGGCCCACGAGGCAGGGGGGCGCGCCCAGGGGGGTAGGGTGCGCCCTCCACCCTCGTGGGCAGGTGGTTGACCCCCCCTGCTGTGTTCTCAGTGCCAAATATTCTCAAATATTCTAGAAACAATCATATTTAAATTTCAGGGCATTTGGAGAACTTTTATTTTCGAGGTATTTTTATATTGCATGGATAATCAGATAACAGACAGAAAAATATTTATTTTTATTTTATTTGATATAAATAACAGAAAGTAAAAGTGGGGTACAGAAGGTTGTGCCTTCTAGTTTCATCCATCTCATGATCATCAAAAGGAATCCACTAACAAGGTTGATCAAGTCTTGTTAACGAACTCATTCTGAATAACATGGAACCGGAGAAATTTCGAATAGCACTATGTTACCTCAACGGGGATATGCACATCCCCAATAATATGAATATCATATTTCTTCTTGACAGTAGGAAGAGGAAATTCAAAACCTCCAAATATAATCGATGGAATTTTTCCAATGGAGGTGATACTATGAACTTGAGGTTGTTTCCTCGGAAAGTGTACCGTATGCTCATTACCATTAACATGAAAAGTGACATTGCCTTTAGGTGTAATCAATAACAGCCCCTGCAGTATTCAAAAAGGGTCTTCCAAGAATAATAGACATACTATCGTCCTCGGGAATATCAAGAATAACAAAGTCCGTAAAATAGTAACGTTTGCAACTACAACAGGCACATCCTCACAAATACCGACAGGTATAGCAGTTGATTTATCAGCCATTTGCAAAGATATTTCAGTAGGTGTCAACTTATTCAAATCAAGTCTACGATATAAAGAGAGAGAGGCATAACACTAACACCGGCTCCAAGATCACATAAAGCAGTTTTAACATAGTTTCTTTTAATAGAGCATGGTATAGTTGGTACTCCTGGATCTCCAAGTTTCTTTGGCATTCCACCCTTAAAGGTATAATTAGCAAGCATGGTGGAAATTTCAGCTTCCGGTATCTTTCTTTTATTAGTAATGATATCTTTCATCTACTTAGCATAAGGATTGGTTTTGAGCATATCAGTTAATCGCATACGCAAAAAGATAGGTCTAATCATTTCAGCAAAGCGCTCAAAATCCTCATCATCCTTTTTCTTGGATGGTTTGGGAGGAAAAGGCATGGGTTTCTGAACCCATGGTTCTCTTTCTTTACTGTGTTTCCTAGCAACAAAGTCTTTCTTATCATAACGTTGATTCTTTGATTGTGGGTTATCAAGATCAACAGCAGGTTCAATTTCTATATCATTATCATTACTAGGTTGAGCATCATCATGAACATTATCATTAACATTACCACTAGTTTCAGGTTCATTACCAGATTGAGTTTCAGCACCAGAAATAGAAATATCATTTGGATTCTCAGGTGTTTCAACAGTAGGATCACTAGAAGCATGCAAAGTCCTATCATTTTTCTTTTTCTTCTTTTTAGAAGGATAGGTACATCTATATTATTTCTCTGAGAATCTTGCTCAATTCTCTTAGGGTGGCCTTCAGGATACAAAGGTTCTTGAGTCATTCTACCAGTTCTCGTAGCCACTCTAACATCATTATCATTATCTTTACTATTCAATTCATTGAGCAAATCATTTTGAGCTTTAAGTACTTGTTCTACTTGAGTGGTAACCATAGAAGCATGTTTACTAATAAGTTTAAGTTCACCTTTGACATTAGCCATATAATCACCCAAGTGTTCAAGCATATTTGAATTATATTTCAATTGTCTACCAAAATAAGCATTTAAATCTTCTTGCTTAGCCATAAATTTATCAAACTCATCTAAGCATGGGCTAGCAAATTTAGTAAATGGGATTTCAGCTTTATCATATCTATAGAGAGAATTTACCTTTACTACCTGTGTCGGGTTATCAAGACCATGAGTTTCTTCAATAGGTAATTGATTAAGATTATATGTTTCTTCAACAGGCGGTAAATTAAGACCATGTATTTCTTCAATAGGAAGTAAATTCTTAACATCTTCAGCTTTAATACCTTTTTCTTTCATATATTTCTTTGCCTCTTGCATATCTTCAGGACTGAGAAATAGAATACCCCTCTTCTTTGGAGTTGGTTTAGGAATAGGCTCAGGAATTGGCTCCGGAGGTGTCCAATTATTTTCATTTGTCAACATATTATTTAATAAAATTTCAACTTCATCCGGTGTTCTTTCCCTGAAAACAGAACCAGCACAACTATCCAGGTAATCTCTGGAGGCATCGGTTAGTCCATTATAGAAGATATCAAGTATTTCATTTTTCTTAAGAGGATGATCAGGCAAAGCATTAAGTAATTGGAGAAGCCTCCCCCAAGCTTGTGGGAGACTCTTTTCTTCAATTTGCACAAAATTATATATATCCCTTAAAGCAGCTTGTTTCTTATGAGCAGGGAAATATTTAGCAGAGAAGTAATAAATCATATCCTGGGGACTACGCACACAACCAGGATCAAGAAAATTAAACCATATCTTAGCATCACCCTTTAATGAGAACGGAAATATTTTAAGGATATAAAAGTAACGAGTTCTCTCATTCAACTTAGTAAGATGTGCCACAACAGTTTCAGATTCATAACCATGAAAAGGATCAGATTCTACCAAAGTAATTATATCAGGATCAACAGACAATTCATAATCCTTATCAGTAACAAAGATAGGTGAAGTAGCAAAAGCAGGGTCAAGTTTCATTCTAGCATTTAGAGATTGCTTACTCCATTTACCTAATAACCATTTGAGTTCATTTCTATTTTTGCAAGCTAAAAGAGCGAAAGAAGGTTCTTGATCAAAAACATAACCCTTAGGAATAACAAGTGATTCTTCATCATCACTTTCATCGGTATCATCAGATTCAATATTTTCAATCTCTCTAGCCCTAGCAAGTTGTTCATCAAGAAAATCACTAAGTGGCATAGTAGTATCAGGCATAGAGGTAGTTTCATCATAAGTATCATGCATAGCAGAAGTGACATCATCAATAACATGCGACATATCAGAACGAATAGCAGAAGCAGGTGTAGGTGTCGCAAACTTACTCATAACAGAAGGTGAATCAAGTGCAGAGCTAGATGGCAGTTCCTTACCTCCCCTCGTAGTTGAGGGATAGATCTTGGTTTTTGGATCTCTCAAGTTCTTCATAATGATAAGAAGATATATATCCCAAGTGACTCAAAGAATAGAGCTATGCTCCCCGGCAACGGCGCTGGAAAATAGTCTTGATAACCCACAAGTATAGGGGATCGCAACAGTTTTCGAGGGTAGAGTATTCAACCCAAATTTATTGATTCGACACAAGGGGAGCCAAAGAATACTCTCAAGTATTAGCAGCTGAGTTCTCAATTCAACCACACCTGGAAACTTAATATCTGCAGCAAAGTGTTTAGTAGAAAAGTAATATGATAGTAGTGATAACGGTAGCAAAAGGTAACAATAGTAAAAGTAATGTTTTTGGTATTTTGTAGTGATGATAGCAATAGCAACGGGAAAGTAAATAAGCGGAGAACAATATATGGAAAGCTCATAGGCAATGGATCAGTGATGGAGAATTATGCCAGATGCGGTTCATCATGTAACAGTCATAACCTAGGGTGACACAGAACTAGCTCCAGTTCATTGATGTAATGTAGGCATGTATTCCGAACATAGTCATACGTGCTTATGGAAAAGAACTTGCATGACATATTTTGTCCTACCCTCCCGTGGCAGCAGGGTCCTTACGGAAACTAAGGGATATTAAGGCCTCCTTTTAATGGAGAACCGGAACAAAGCATTAACACATAGTGAATACATGAACTCCTCAAACTACAGTCATCACCGGTAAGTATCTCGATTATTTTCACTTCGGGGTTAACGGATCATAACACATAATACATGACTCTAGACTTGCAAGATAGGATCAAGAACACTCATATATTGATGAAAACATAATAGGTTCAGATCTGACATCATGGCTCTCGGGCCCTAGTGACAAGCATTAAGCATAGCAAAGTCATAGCAACATCAATCTCTGAACATAGTGTACACTAGGGATCAAACCCCAACAAAACTAACTCGATTACATGATAGATCCCATCCAACCCATCACCGTCCAGCAAGCCTGCGATGGAATTACTCACGCACGGCGGTGAGCATCATGAAATTGGTGATGGAGGATGGTTGGTGATGACGATGGCGACGGATTCCCCTCTCCGGAGCCCCAAACGGACTCTAGATCAGCCCTCCCGAGAGGTTTTAGGGCTTGGTGGCGGCCCCGTATCGTAAAACGCTATGATTTCTTCTCTCTGATTTTTTTTCTCATCAAAACTCAATATATGGAGGTGGAGTTGGAGTCAGAGAGGCAACAGGGGGCCCACGAGGTAGGGGGGCGCGCCCCCACCCTTGTGGCCAGGTGGTGGGCCCCCTGGCCTTCATCTTTGGCAGGTATTTTTCTTATTTTCCGAAAAGTGGCTCCATGAAGTTTCAGGTCATTCCAGAGAACTTTTGTTTTTTTTTTATTTTTTTTTTTTTTTATGTTGTTTTATTTTTAATTATTCCAAAAGGACGGTTAACGTGAAGTTTCCAGGTCGTTCCGAGACTTTTGTTCTGCACATAAATAACACTGAGGGAGTCCTGGATTAGAGGGTCTCCGGACAGCCGGACTATATCCTTTGGCCGGACTGTTGGACTATGAAGATACGAGATTGAAGACTTCGTCCCGTGTCCGGATGGGACTTTCCTTGGCGTGGAAGGCAAGCTTGGCAATACGGATATGTAGATCTCCTCCCTTGTAACCGACCTTGTGTAACCCTAGCCTCCTCCGGTGTCTATATAAACCGGAGGGTTTTAGTCCGGTAGGACAACATACACATCAACAATCATACCATAGGCTAGCTTCTAGGGTTTAGCCTCCTCGATCTCGTGGTAGATCTACTCTTGTACTACCCATATCATATATATTAATCAAGCAGGACGTAGGGTTTTACCTCCATCGAGAGGGCCCGAACCTGGGTAAAACTTTGTGTCCCTTGTCTCCTGTTACCATCCGGCCTAGACGCACAGTTCGGGACCCCCCTACCCGAGATCCGCCGGTTTTGACACCGACAGTCTCCCTCGTTGCCGCCGCGACGTGGGCGTTGGTGACCTCCTGCTGCGCGGCGGCGGCCGCCGCGATGGCTTCATCCCTTGCGTCCGTGGCGTGTCTCCGGCCCTTCCTCTTGGCTGACTCCCTTCCCCATTGTCCGGGTGTCAGCGTCTTCTTCGGCTTGGGCGTGGCAGCGGTCTTGCGGGGAGCGCGAGGCTTGCCTTTGCCGGAGGGGGCGGTCTTCATGCCGGACGAGGCGAGGGAGGCGAGGCCGGCAGCGGCGTCGAGGTCGGGTACGTCGTCGTCCATGGTGGGGGCGGGGCGGGAGCGCGCGCGGGCGGGAGGGTTTTGAGGGGAAATGGAGGGAAATGGTGGAGGCTGCCACCGACCAGCAGGCCCGGGGGAGGAGAAGGTGCGCGTGTCCGTCTCGTGTCCGCGCCGACGCAAATCCTGCTGAAAAATGGGCCGGGAATGGATCGACAGGCGGATGCCAAGCGGACGCACATCCGTTTGAATCGGCGCGTTGAGCCGACTTTTCTGTCCGCGCCGATCCAAACAGACGACAGCGGATGAAATGGGTCGCCCAGTTGGAGTTGCTCTAAAGGACAACTCTCCTATCCTATGCGTGAAGCACAAGGCTACTACGCCTAGCCTGTTACAATATTTCTAACAATGGAGAAGGCGGAAGGAGGAAGACACGGTCTTGGACGCCGTGCGTCGTTGTTGTAGGATAGGTTTAAGGATGGGTCTTTTTTTTTCTTCTAACTGTTCGAAATGTAGTTAAATCCGTCGCGTTTGTATGAAATCCGTCATGTTTGTATAAAATCCAGGCGTGTTTGCAAAATTTTATCCGATTTGTTGAAAAATACTTTGAAATGTATACGTGCTAGTACCTATAGGAAGCGGTTCATAATTTTTTGCCTTGGACGCCCTCCAGGTTTGCCACTCTAGCCTATATGATCATTTAAGCATCTCCAACCAGGCTCCTCATTTTGCCCCGACGCGTCCAAGCGAACAGCCGTCACGCTGGATTTGGACCTCGCCAGGCCACTTTCTCTTTTCGTTTATTCTTTTTCTTTATCTCTTTTCATTCCGTCCATCATGTGCATGTAACCGGACATATAGGGAGAAAGTTGTGTGTATAGTTGCATGCACAGACAAATGTGGGCTTGGAGCGGACATGTCGGGATAGCATCCAAACGTGTCCGTAGACGTATAGAGGGATGGATTTGCTTAGTCCGTTTGTATATGCTCTTAGATGGTGGTTCTACAATATGCTCGTGTGATTTTTCTACAACAACTTCATGGAGTCGTCCTCGTCAGATGAGGAGGATGAATATGATGATGAAACAATGATGATGCAGGTGGCATACCAAACACGGAGTATATAGAGAAGCATGTCGTGAATTACAAGTGACATCGAGTGTTGAATCGAAAGAGGGCACGTGGGCCTTAAACGTTGATGGATGACTACTTTGCCCTTGCCCCCGATACCATATTCGCTGACAATTTTCACCAACGCTTTCGTATGCGGGGATTTTTCTTTGATCGCCTCTACAATGGCGTCTGGGACGGTGATGACTATTTCATCTTGAAGAAGGATGTCGTTAAAAAATTGGATTCTCTAGATAAAATAAGTGCACGGTTGCATTGAGGATGCTCGACTATGGCATGACCACAGATTTGTGGGACGAGTACCTTCGGATGTCTGAAAACATATGCAAAGTTGCATTGGTGAGGTTTTCTACTGGGGTGATCAAGGTGTTTGGACTGCAGTACTTGAGAGAACCAACTACCATAGACAAAGAAAGGTTCATGGCACTCTCTGAAGCTAGAGGGTGGCCAGGTATGCTCGGATCCCTTGATTGCATGTACCGGAGATGGAAAAACTGCCCATATGCTTTAGAAGGGCAATATCATGGCCATGTTAAGAAGCCCACCAACATTTTTGAAGTAGTTGCATCACAATACCCCTGAATTTTGACATGTTTTCTTTGGCATACCTGGGTCTCACAATGACATCAACTTGATGTAGTGGTCTCCATTGTTTGCTATGTTGACTTGAGGACAAGCTCTTCTATGCAACTAGACCATCAATGGTCATGACTACAACATGTGCTACTATCTGGTCGATTGTATCTATCCTTCGCGTGCGGCCTTCGTCAAGACCATCTCTGAGCTAGTTGGTCAGAAATGAGTCCGCTTTGCCCAAAGACAATAAGATAGAAAGGATGTGGAGAGAGCATTTGGAGTGCTCCAAGCCCGTTTTGCAGTTGTTTGATGACCTGCAAAAATATGTAATCCAGAGAACTTGTGGGAGGTGATGACAACTTGTATGATCATGCATAACATGTTTGTGAAGGAGCTGCCAGAGGTATGGAATTTGAGAACATGGGTGATCTTATCCGACTCCCAACTCAAAATCCGACCATATTTGGGGGGCGTGTCTAAATATATCAACATATTTGACATCAAAGAAGCCGTGAGCAGTTTAAGTATGTTCTGATTAAGCATCTGCAGACGACGAAATGAGACAATCTCTACTTTTAATGGAGCAGTTGGTAACCTGGTACTCTGGTTTTATTTTCGTCCGGTTTTATTTGCTCCCACCTCCCACCACCTCTCCCCACTGGTTTTCTTATCCATTGGTTTATTTTTTAGTCCATTATTTTCTTTTAAAAATCAGCACTTTCCAAACACACAAAAGATCACGGATCTAACTTTCCTAACTTATCCAAATCAACCGATCTCTCTCATTAATGCAATTTGCTTTAGGAAACAAATAATAGATTTTCGGGAAACAAATAAAGGATTAAAAAAAATTAACAAGTAAACCATGATAAACAAATCTTATTGTGAAAGTGTTACTTTTTTCTCTACTCCTAATGGTGCATGTTGTTTCGTTCGTTCGCTTCGATCGATCACTAATTCCCGTTGTTTTTTTCCAGCGATTCCTTTTTGTTACGATGGGCACATGTGGGCCCGCGCCAGATCCACTTCCTTACTTGCAAAACGAAAGCAATCAACCATCATTCCAAAATCTCCGCGTTATTTCTTTCCTTACAATGCATATACATACCAACCATCAATCAAACCGATCCTCCTGGAAGGCCCACAAATCAAACTCTCGCTCGCTCGTCCTCTCTCACTCAGGCCACCAGCAAGCATCATCCTCTGTCGATTCACGCCGCCATAGCACCTCTAGACTCCACGGATTCCTGTCGAACGCCTCCTACCTCTGTTTGCGAGCGATGGTGCAGTTCGCCGCCCTCAACCTCTACCCAGCCGATCTGCCCCGGACTACGCCGCCGGCCCGAGTCCAATGATGAAGACAAAGCCTACGCCTCAGCAGCCTCCATGGGCGGGAGCAACACCACCTCCACCTCGTGGAGAGAGGAGCAGAGGGGTCCAGGAGGAGTCGGGGAGTTGGGGATGGCAGTCCTCCGATGATGACGACGAAGCCTACGCCCCAGCAGCGTCCATGGGCGGGAGCAGCACCACCTCCGCCTCGTGAAGAGAGGAGCAGAGGGGTCCAGGAGGAGTCGGGGATGGTAGTCGAGGACGGTGAGTGCAACTACAACATGCCATCCAGACATGTCACTTAGATGAAGGTTACCGAACCAACCTAGCTCTGAATGGTTCTATGTAGCAAACAGATCTGAAGCACCAACTAGCTTGAAATCTCATTGTTGATGTTACTCTACATATATATTACGTGCTTAGTGTGCCAACGTTGATATTATTTGGATTCATCTGATCAAATATGTGTGCTTTTTCTATCAAATTGCTGAGAATTTTCTTTCACTTATTACTCTGTTGCATAAAAAGTAATGGATTATGCTTTGGACATAGTTTTACGTGATTAGATGAACGAATATAACTCCATTAGTCATTCTCGCATGCATGGGCGTACATGGAAACACAATTCGCCCATGCATAACTCCATTAGACTGAATAAACATGTAATAAAGAGAGGCTTTTCTTTTGTTCTCTTTCATGTTCATGTTCCTAATGAACCTATCATGAGTGACATCCAAATTCGTCTTGATGCTGAATTAAAGGTATATTGGTTCTTAAGTATTAACTTTTATTTATTTACCTTTCGCAGATTTAAGAAGTGGAACACGGAAAGAATTCTAGATTTGTACTACCTTCTCTGTTCACGACAATGAAAGATAAGGCTTCATGCAAGTGATCAGTTATTTTCAAGGTAATTTTTATATACACTCCAGTTGACCAATTATGTAGGATGCCAATGTACATGGATTCATAGTTTATTTTTTCTGTCTGCTTTATGTGGCCTGTCTAATTTCTTTCTAGGCTTAAGCACCTTTCCTAAATTAAGCTCCAACATTTTTATTACACAAGGGATAATTTTTTTCTTTTCAAATAATAGACCAAATCCGCAGTTTAACACACATACATTGAATTCATCAAGGCTAGCTTGGAATTATACTGGTCTATGACACACATAAATTTGCTGATCACATTCCTATAGGTATGTAGGGCATTAGTTGTCACTTGGGATGGGTGTGATCTGTAGCATTTGATCCCAGGAATGAATGGTTCTGTAATGGGTATGCTGTTTGGACAATAAAAGTTGAGGCCCACCTGTATTAGCACTATTATTTGCTGAGAGACTTGTTTTACAGGTGTCTGCATTTTTGTAATATGTTATGCACCTATTTGTATATGATGCACATTTTGTTCACTTGTTGCCTGGCGCAGGACGAACTTGTTGTTGTTAATTCGATTCAGTTCATCTTTAATTGATTGAGTGTGTGTCCATGTTCTAGGATGCCTATGGAGGTATTTTTTTATGCAGAGTCCTGCCCATATGTTGGAATGCAAAAACAATCATGGTTGCAAGAAGCAGCATTTTAATCACATAGCCGAAATCATTATGAGAATGATATCTACTGTCTGTGCTACCTGCTACTCCATGTCAACAGTAGGTATGCATGCACCTTGCACCTTTCGTTTGCCATCTCCAGTATTTCCCCCTCTCATTGCAGTCTCCCTCCTCTAGGTGTTATTGATACTTTGTTAGAGTTGGATGAAAAATCGTCTAATGAGTGTTTGAAACTACAGACGTCATGGCTGCTGCAAATTATGTATGTGTTCCAAAGCTCCCTATTTAAATTCGAGCAGAACAAGCAGGTTCAGAACACATGTATCATTTTTGGATGCGACTTGTTCCTACCCCATTTAGAAAATGGTACTAATGAAAACAATGATTTATATTTTACTTGCCTTATAAACAAAGCTAATATAGCTAGGGAGTAAGAATTTTGCAAAGTAGGAACAACTTCTAAGTGTGCTTCTTCGGTCCTGAAATAAGTCTTGTCTTGCGTGGTTTCGCTCGGCTTTTGTTCTAAGAAGCAAAATGCTTCAGGTTTCGGCTGTTAGGACAAACAAGTTGTAAGCCACCAATGCCGAACTGTTTAATGATATTTTAGGAGGGTCAAGAAAAAGACACAAAAGCATTGCTTGCTCCCTGATTCCAGTTTCTGCGGCCACCATTGATAAGCATGGAGCTGAGCAAATGAGTATCAAAAGGAAGTCAAGGAAACTTCGTCCTCTATGCTGCTTGCGATGTAGTTCTCTAGCAGCTCATCAATTTCGCAAACTAGGATAACACCCACTATTTTCACTTATTTTAAATTGTCAGATCCTATAATGGCATGGATAATTGTGCTGATGCCATTGTTTCCTAATTGAGAAACAGTATAACGGAACGAGCTACGAGCCTCCACGGCGCTTGCCATCGCTAACCGTCCGATCAGGTCGATCTTGGATGTCCTGATGTTTCTCTTGGGCCGCTGCTCGGTGGAGCTATCTAGGCCAGCTGTGATTGTTCGGGCCACATGTGCTTACTGGGCCGGCGGTTGCGTGCGTTTAACCCAGCCGATGAAGTTTGATCTGCTTGAAAAAAAAGCCGATGAAGTTTGAAACATGATTCTAGCCCAAAAGGTGTCGCGTAGTCTCTAAACTTTTTTTTGGATACAAGCCTATTACTCCATCCGTTCCAAAATAGATGACCCAACTTTGTACTAAATTAGTACAAAGTTGAGTTATCTATTTTGGAATGGAGGGAGTACTTATTTGTCCCGGGAAAAACTTCTACACCCACCCGTTGAGCTAAATTGTGAGATTCTTGATCACTACTTATATATCCACCCGTTGGGCTAAATTGTCAGATTCTTGAGCACTATGGAAAATTTTGGGGTTAATGTGTGCTGCACATGCGGACATTCCTAGCCTTTTGAGGTTAAGTCAGGCATGGTAAGAAGTATCCTTATATAGATTATCTGCAAATCAACGGTGGATGATTCGTTAATCCTGTATGTATGCTTCTTTGGTGGTGGCGTTGACATAGTCAATTTCTTTGTTCTTGTGTCTCTCAGTTGGTGAGGTTGGGATGCCTATCTCACATATATAAATTAAGAAACAGTATAACGGGACAGAAAGTCTCTCATTATGTGAATAATTAAATTATCCTTTATGTAACTTTGTTTTCTTGATATATATTTTTTCAAATGTTTACAGAATATATTCTATATTTTTTAAAAATATACGGGCGCAGCAACGCGCGCAATCATGATCTAGTTACTATGATATAATTTGCCAAATGAGGAGGTGGGAGAGGTGCCGCCCAAGGAGGTCAGGGGGAGGAGGTCAATAAGGCTGGGGAGCGGAGGCGGAGGTTGACGGGTTAGAGAATGATCAAGCATGTGAATCTATAGCACAAGCTCATGATTTATCAAGGGAGTGGTGCTGCCGCCGGAGTAGAAAACCGTATCTCATATTAAGCTGTTTTTGTCTTTTGTTTTTGTACAAATTTGGTGCAGGCAAAATTTTGATGACGATATATATAAGATGACTAGCATTATCTTTTTACTGAGTGCATGTTCGGGTAGCTCACTTAGAATGGGAGTCAGTGGAATTTGTGATAAGAGTGAGGATTGAGAGTGAGCGCAGGGTGGGTGTTGGGATTCGCAACATGAGTAACACATGAGTAATAGACAGTGTTATTGATTATGATCACTTCAGTGAGTACTTTCAACAATGTTAGAAGCACTACTATATGATTACAACAGCACATTTCTGATAAAAAGTAAGATTAAAATGTATCGCCTGCAGTTAGGATTCACTGAGACTCACGGCCCCCGCGTCGCCAACACTTGGCGACACGGGGGAGATCGCGCCGCCGCGCCCTAGGCCTCCTCTCCCCGATCTCTTCCTCCCGCCGCCACCCGAGTTCACGCCGGCGAAGCCCGGGCTGTGGGCCGTGACGGTAGTGGCGGGGTCTTCTCCCTCGCGCGCGGTGGCATCTTCCTCTGGCGGTGGCAACGTGGCCACTCCAGTGATTCGGCGGCGTGGTGCGGCGGGATCTCGGCGGAGGATGTGGCGACGGCGGCGGCGCAGCCTCCGGCGGTGGTGGTCGGAATCTCGGATCTCACCGGGCTCAGTTGGGCTTAGGCGGGTCGACGGATCTGGTGTGCGGCGGCAGGCTTGCGTGGTGGACCTAACGTAATCGGCTGCTCTGGCACCGTGGTGGTGCCGTGGCCGGTTAGGCGGCGACGACTGTTTCCTTTTGGCGATCCGTGCACAAAAAGCTGGATGGAGTTCTTCGAATAGATCTGGGTGAAAACCTGCTCTCGGCTAGATGCCAAGGCCGGCAATGGCGGCGCTCTTCGGCGCCGTTCCCTTCTTGGATGCATCGCCGTGGAGAACTTCTAGGCCAACATCTGCTACCTTGTGAGTGCGTCAGACCGGTGTGTAACCCAGTCCCTGTATGTGGCTAGGCTGGGGCATCTGGCGTTAGATGTTAGGCTTCGCTGCGATGTCTATTTGGTATTAGGCTCGGACAATTGGCCCCCTTCATCAAGGGGATAGGAGCAATAGGTGTTCCTTGGATGGTGGCTTCAGGCGCATTGATGTATTACTTTGTAAGGTCTTTGAGAATAATTCATAAAATGGCTGCATGCATCATTCAGATGCAGAGGCCGGGGGTACATCCTCCTTTTCAAAAAAAATCTGACCAATGTAAGCTGAGGAAAAAGTTTTATTATACTTGCTCAAATATCGTGCAAATGAAGCTAAAGACAACATTTCTAATATTGTGTGAGAATTTCTTAAGCGCAACACAAGGAACAGTAGATATTAATTTTTAATAGAATTTTAGTTGGATCACCGCTCTATATTTATATAGTGTTAATTTATCCCTTTTATCAATTTACATTGCAAGTGAATTGGACTTCAATAAATACCCCGATTGTGCCCGTGCTATTTGTCTCTACATGTGAAATTTGACATGCGTTATATTTACATAATTCTAGCAAAAAAATCGTAGCACATGGCAAGGCACCGACATTCCCGTGCTATCTTATCTCTACATGTGAAAGTTTACACATTATGTCTATACAACACAACAAAAATATTTTAAAAGCCCGTGGCAACGCACGGGCATTCTACTAGTTAGAATATAAGTTTGACTATTTTTTATTTAAAAACTTATGTTTGAATTGTAATATTTGAATTTAAACTAGTGTTGCGTTTGAATATTTTTACTATACGAAGAATTATGCTTATCTATAGTTATTTTGGAGAGGTGCAGACTTTGAAAAAAATGAAAACAGGGCCGAAAGTTTGATGGACATGGTCGAATAAGCGTCTCTCGTATCTATCCATGTCCGCGAATGCGTCAAGATGAATCCCGCGGGAGAACGTTTTTCGTCCGCAGCGTTTTGTCGTGGGCGCCGCGCCGGATGGGGAGGAGATATTCGCGTCCTAAACAAAGGCTGGTTCCCGGATAAGAAATGGCGTTCACGAATCCCAAGTACAGGACAAAATTTAGCTTGCAAAGGATCTAGAAACTAGCGATCCCGAATATATGCATGACTTAGCCGACCCAATTAGCCAGTCATTTTAGCTAGTAGTAGTCATTATATAGTTCCGAGTACCCACTCCAACTAACATTGAAAGAGACGTCGGCCCTAATTTTACTCGTGTCGCTTTTGTCATAATCATACTTGCATTTTAAAACGGAAACACTAGATGCTTTATAATACGAGGTATTAGTATTGCCATGATCGATCCAGCAGTTCTTTCGCTCTATATACTTCTCCAGGCCACCACACTCTGCTTCAGGTGGCGCGCGTCACTGATCATCGATATATCCCGCGTTTGCCATGTCGAATCCGGCAATAGCTGGGGCATCCTCATCCTCGTACGTACTCCCGGCACGTCGCCGGCAGGCGGGCAGTCGTCTCCCCGCGGCATCACGATCGCTGTTCGTGTCCAAGTCTGGCTCGCACCATCACCCAGCAAACCCTCTTCGTCTCGCCTCCGTCCGTGATGCCGGGCACCCTTCCACCGAAGCACACCGGGGAGAATTCTTCCCACTCGGCCATTATCTCACTCCTCCCCTCTACCTGATGTACGCGAGGACCCGGTTAACTGTTCCTTCCTGTTTAGGTAATTAAATGCTTTGCTTGAACAATCTTCCTTTTCAGATTTGCAAATCCTCCTTTAGATGAGAAATTAACAAAGTCTCATTTAATTACTATATCACTTAATTTTACCCGGTGATTCATGTGCATAACTTTTTTTTTTATTTTTTGTTTGTTTGTTTGATTGATTTACCTTTTTTTCTTGTTCACGTCGTGTGTATCCACACTTGCATGTGTATTCCACCGTGAGCAATTGCGCTTGTAGCCCCCACTCCCCTTCGTTGTACGCTACTGCATGTCCGTTAAACTCGTGCAACTACAATTACACCCCGCGTATGCAACTATAGTTGCACGCCCGCGTCGAAACCATAATTGTGCACCTGGTCCGGTTGTGGAAAACTGCAGGCTAGTTTAATTGGATACCTAAGCTCCATGCCTAGGTAAAACTAGAGCCTGGCGTCTACGTGAGAGCATGGTTCATAATATAATCAGCTGTTTAATATAAACATGCCATGTCATTACGAGTTAACAATATTAATTATTCATATAATAGAGTTGACTATAAGGTTGGTTATAAGTGCATTTTTTTTACTTTCTCTCTATCTTTTTCTTTTCATTAAATGCTTTACATAGAAGCACGTGTAGAGGTTGGTTCTTGCATACTCTATAAGGTTGTTTATAATTTAGGGGGTGTTTGTTTCCAGGGACTTTTTTGTGTAGGGACTAGAAAAAGTCCTTCTTAGAGACTTTTTTACCAAACGGGAGGGACTTTTTAGGGACTAAACTAGGCATTTGGGACTAAATGAAGAAGACTCTCAAGAAGAGTCTTTTTGGGACTTTTCCAACAATGCCCCTCCATGCACCCATTGGCCCGCCACCCCATGGTGTTGTTTGATTATTATTTTTCTATATACTAGGGGTAATATGGTCATTTAATAACCTCTAGGAAGGGACTAGGGACTTTTTAGTCTCTGGAAACAAACAGGGAGGGACTTTTTAGGGACTAGGGACTTTTTAGTTGGGACTAGAAAAAGTTCTAGGACTAGAGAAACAAACACCACCTTAGAGTAGTAACATGCATATGTTACTAGTCTATGTTACTTTCTACACAGTGGGTAACATATGTGTTGTGTCATGCATCACTTCATTTATTAGGTTGTAAACTCGTCTTTTCTTGATATGTGTGATGTTAGGCCTCTTTCAATGCATGGGTGCTTAGGGCATCTCCAACAGTTTGTATGTTAGTATTTGTTGGTAAAATATGCCATGTCATCAACCAACACCTTAACATACAACAACTCCAATGGGTTGTATCTAGTTTGCCCAATAGGATGTGAGATAATAAATAAGGTGCTCTCTCATTCTACTTTGGAGCTTGTGTAAGGGGTGTTGGTTCATGTACATACAACCTTCCCCTCTTTCCTCATTTATTGTATGACACATCATCAAAAATCCTATGTAGCAAATTCAACCAACAACAATCTTACAACCATTGGAGATGCCCTTAGATGAGGTGCTAAGTGCATTAAAAATCTTAGCAACTAGTCCCCCCAATGCATAGGTGCTTAGCTTTTGTAGCTAAGCTTCCCTCATAGAATTGTTTAATAATTAATCTCCTTCATGTATTGGTTGGTAGTCACTTTACATAGGTTCACGTGCTTAGCACCGTTTCTTCCTGGGGTCACCATAATGCTCTCTCTCTTCTTTAATTACTTTGCCACATCACTATTTTGCTTATGTGGCGTCCTTAGCACATGTACACCTTGGAGCATTGGGAAGGGCCTTACAGTAACTAGCTATGTTACCACATACCTCTCTTTCTTCATTAATTACATGCCACATCATCTGTTTCGCATAGATAAGTGTGATGTTACCACCTATGTTACTCCCACCGTGGATAGTCCTTCACCTTTTCCTTGTCTATCTTATCCATATAGGTAAAAGTGCCAGGTTTATAGTCCATTATTGTACATGCATGCTCTGAGAATTTGAGAGAAATTGGCTAGCTAGGCTAGCCTGGCTGTAGCGTGTTTGGTGTGTATCCATCGCCTGGCCGGCTATTAACAGCCCATAAATAAATGTTGGCTCATGACCCATCCGAAAGTTCGCAATGAAGAGTAAAATTAACATCCTTGCATGAGCCAGGCGATCGAATCCTTGCGCCTGGGCCAGGCTAACAAACGTGCCTGGTGCTCTAGGCGCAGGCTAATGACCATGTAAGATAATTCAAGCCAGGCTAGAATTTCCTTTTTCAGGATCCCAACCAGGCTAATGGAGGCTCAAATCAGGCGATTTTCTCCTGGGTATCCAACCAAACTAGCCATGCATGTCCGCCAGCCATGCACAATCGTAGTTGCGCAATTGCACGTCCGCACACCTGATGGAGGCTCAAACCAAGCAATTTTCTCCTAGGTATCCAACCAAACTAGCCATGTATGTCGGCCAGCCACGCACAATCATAGTTGCGCAATTGCACGTCCGCACGCCTATGCGCAAATGCACGTCCATTAGCCGCACACAACCTTAAATGATAAATATTCTTTTTCTAGTAATGCTAACAAGAAATCTTGTTTTGAGAAATATATTATAAAATGCCCAACTAAAAGATGTTGACTTTTTGCCACAACTATTTTAGTGTTTAACACTCAATTTTAAGATTTCCTTAGAAATAACAAGTACTCTACAACATAAAAGCACACATGCACACACAACACCATCACACGCGCGCGCGCACACACACAAGACATACTAAGAGATGAGGACAAACGTGTGGTTGCACGGTTAGGAGGGCGTCGGAATTTTTTTTTTTGGGGGGGGGGGTTAAAAAAGGAGGTTCGAACCCGGGCTTCTGCAATGATTGCGATGCACACAAGCATATAGGTGGCCAATAGCACCAATCTTCGTTGCATGGAATCTTGTTTTGGGTCGCGAGGATGAGCTACCACCTACATGGAAGCAATGAAAGTGATGGAACTGTCTCCAAAGAGTGGTTGGATTTTGCGGTTGCCTGAACATAGTGTGTTTGTTGGAGGCAAAAGTGCAACCGATGATAGAGACAGCTAACATGCATAGGTGCACATGTGACACACTTGCATGCTTAGAAAAAATAGGTAGCGGGTTGCATGTAAAAAATGTAACTTATGATTTATTATTGATATGCATAAGTGTGGATGTGTCATGGTTGCATGCTTAGAAAATTAGATAGTGGGTTGTAGTTGCCATTTAGAAGTCATCAAAGTATAGCTGGCAACTGTACTTATGGTCCAACTATACTTAGATAGAGGATATGAAATCATTGTGCTTGTATATAGTCATCATTCATGGCCAACTCGGATTGCTAAAACTGCAATAATATACAAGTAGAACTGCTCTTACATCAGTGGTATTCATAGTGCATATATTTTTACTTCAATATGATCTGTTATATACATCTAGTCTGTTTTTTTAATGAACAATACAGGAGAACGACAGGTATTGTGTTAATGTAACTATGCAAGGGAAAACTGTTTCCTCTCTTTTGTTGGCCTTTGCTGGCTTCCATATTTGACTTGCATGCTTTCCAGGACTAGCAGCAGATCGTCCAAGCAAACAAAATGCAGGGGCACAAGCACCAATTCTCGAACAACGTGTAAGTCACATATGGGGCGTACACATATATACATGTAAATTCATATATGTTTTAGGGGGCAAAGTCAAATTGACTGACCAGAATGAAGATATGCGCTTAATTAAATTGATGAACATATTATAACTAGATCAAGGCCGGCGACGAACCAAGCAAGCTTTCCCACATGATCGAGACCATCCGAGTGGCCTTGAGTTCGATGGGTGGAGGCGAGATATCTGTTTCAGCCTACGACACTGCCTTCATCGCCCTTGTCAAGAACCTAGACGGAGGTGATCGCCCACAGTTCCCCTCCAGCATTGACTGGATCATTCAAAACCAGCTACCAGATGGTTCGTGGGGTGATAGCTCATTTTTTCTGGTCCAAGACCGACTTATGAACACCCTAGCATGTGTTGTGGCGTTGACGTCATGGAACCTTTACGTTGAAAAGTGCGAGAAAGGTACGATTACCTTTCTTCATTGCTGTTAGGATGTTCATCAATACTTTTGGATTTACCCATCTCCTCGAAGTCTTTTATATTTACATGATCTTATTTATTGTAGGCATGCATTTTATCAGAGAAAATATATGGAGATTGGCTGAAGAGGAAGAAGATTGGACGCTAATCGGCTTCGAAATTTGCTTCCCCTCGCTCCTATGCATGGCCAGGGACATGGATCTGGACATTCCTCACGATAACCCTGCCTTCGAAGCCATATATTCCAAGAGAAACCAAAAGCTCAATAAGTACGCATAGCTACCTAAATTTATTCTTTTATTTTACAAGTATTATTTAACATAGTCGAATTTGCCCAATTTTAAGTGTGGTGGTGTGCGATAAGACATGACAAAGAACCAAATAGTCCCCTAGTGATTACAGATGGTATTGTTTAGCTGGTCAGATGATGTACGAAACTCGGCAGAACACATATTAAAATTGGCGAAATCTTCATTGAGTGCCAAACTCGACGCAGCGCACTAGGCTGGACGGGGCCGGCAATTGCCGAGTTCATTCAATCACGAACTCAATGAATATATAAACAATGTTAGCCGAGTTCCTGCCAGAAAAAAACTCGACGAACCACACGGTCAGACTGGACATGTCGTTAGCGGAAGTGTCACGTGACACAACTGTTTACCGAGTTTTGTTAGACTAAACTCGGCGAAGCCTAGCCAATAAAAAAATCCACATGGCACAACGCATTGGTCAGTACAAAATATTTGTCGGGTTCTTTATTCAGCAGAACTGGACAATCTGTTTGCCGAGTTCCACACTCGGAAAATTTCTAACCAATTAGGGTGCGCCGCGAGGCACAACATTATTACCCAGTGCCAAACTTCACCCAGTTCTTAAAAACAGAAACTGGGCAAACGCTTTGCCGAGTTTTAAACTTGGCGAACTTGATAATCTGTCGAGCTCTTTTTGTTCACTGAGTCCTTTTCCATCAGAAACTGGCATAGTTAGAGCTCTGCCGAGTTGCTTATCACTGTCAAGTCCAATCTTAGATCAAACTCGGCAGAGAGAAGTTTGCCGAGTTTCTGATAGAATGAACTCCACGAAGTATCGAAACTCGGGACAAAACCAAATTCTAGTAGTGTCATGTGTGAAACCTTGATTTAGGGTTCAACGCTACCAACAATAAAGGAGGAGTGAAAAAAATCAGTTCTCTCTTTCTTGGGAGAGAACATGGTTGTGCACTGGTGTTTTTTTGTGAACACTATGCTGACGCAGACGCTCATACGTACACATTCATCCCTGTGAACGCATGCAAGCACACCCTACACTTATGAGCACCTCCGAGAGACTAACCGGCATATCATCTTGTGATTGACAAAGTCACCACAGGCGCATCCGTAATCGACGGGAACATCTCCCCGGCCCCACTGAACAAACATCGCCGGAAAGTCTGAAATAAATCCAGAAAAATGCGAGCACCAGTGCTAAGTCACTTGAACAGGGTTGTGCACTGGTGTTGATGCAAAGCGGGCCTACTGGTGTGATACGCATCCAATTCGGTATATGTAATTAATCGACTTGTTGCCTCTCATATTGTAGGATTCCTTCGGATGTATTGCACACTATGCCAACGACTCTACTTCACAGTGTGGAGGGAATGGCAGACTTGGACTGGAAAAGGCTGCTTCCGTTGCAGTGTTCAGACGGCTCCTTTTTTTCATCACCCGCAGCCACAGCTCACGCTTTGAAGGAAACAGGCGATCTAAAATGCCTCAAATTCCTTGACGAAGTCATCAAAAAGTTCGAAGGCGGAGGTAACATCAATACCAACAAGCTGTATAATGCAACGAGATACTGATTTACACATGCTCAAACGCAGGAGTGTAGGGTGTAGACCGTCTTTCGTGCTAGGGTGAATTTTGATGTTTGAATACCAAAACTAGTTCTTGTTTACTAACCTTTCACACATGTCAGCGTCCTGTGTCCATCCTGTGGATTTGTTCGAGCGTTTATGGGCGGTTGATCGATTGACGCGTCTGGGGATATCGAGGCACTTCACCAGGGAAATCGAGGAGTGCTTAGATTATACTTACAGGTAAGCATAATATATGCATGCCTAGCTATTTCCAGTATCTTAACCCGACTCTCTTTATCTATTTTTTTGCATGTTTGATATGTTTTGTTTGGCGCTATACAACAGCACCCCATTTAGTTCAACCAAAGTGTTTGGCCACCAAACTCTGTTGCAGTGTAGGTTGAGGAAACTTGTAACAAGGAATACTTTCGATAGATTTACACATTTGTTTCGGTCTAAATATTGAAAAAAATGTATTCAAAGATTTGAAATTTATACTAGATCGAGCACTAGACAAACATAAAATGATAGCTAGCATATGTGTAATCATCTGGTGACATGGGCGACACTAGACCACCACACAATCCACAGTTTGTTTCTCCCTTTCTTAATTTAAGAAGAAAAAATAAGGAGGAAAGAAAAGACAAATATATGGAGAGAAAAAGAGATTATTGCAATGCCAAGCTCGTTTACCATTTAAACCGCCAAAAAATGGTTTTGCATCATGGTACTAGCTGCCGTACACTAGTCTCTACCTACATTCTATCTTTTATCCGTAAACGTACCTTTCATCTGCAAGTAGTACATCACTAGCAGGTGGTTACCCTAGCCTTCAACATCAATCCATCGGTATGGACCATGGGCACCAAATCCTGAGTTTTGTTGCTGTATTTCTTAAACTTCTTTTTGCTATAATAAGTGAACATATCCTTTCCTCATAGGGAAGTAAAACTATGGCTAAGTTATATACTTTATCAGGTACTGGACTGAAAATGGGCTGAGCCACGCAGGGTCCTGTGCAGCTTCGGATATCGACGATACTGCGATGGGTTTCCGTCTCCTCCGTTTGCATGGCTATCATGTCAATCCATGTAATTTAGTATAGTGTTGGCTAAGTTTTAAAATACGCAATCATATTCATGCACTTTTAGCCTCTGGTTTGAACGTGTGAATGCATATATGGTACATAGGCGTGTTTAAGAAATTTGAGAAGGACGGCGGATTCTTCTGCTTCCCAAGGCAGTCGAGCCAATCTGTCACGGCCATTTACAACACATACCGTGCTGCTCAGGTCGCGTTTCCTGGCAAGAAGGAGGACGTCCTTCGGCGGGCCGAGCGGTATTGCTGCACATTTCTTCAGGAGAGGCGCGCCTCCAACAAACTCAGCGACAAGTGGGTCATTCCCAAGGATTTGCCAGGCGAGGTAGGTCCACCAAATTATTGTCTTGCATATAGACTATAGAGCAATATGGAGGCAGTGAATTCTTGTCTGCTATATTAACAGGTAGGATACGCACTTGACTTCCCCTGGAAAGCAAGTTTGCCACGGATCGAAACAAGGTTCTATCTAGAGCAATATGGAGGTAGCGACGACGTGTGGATTGGAAAGGTCCTCTATAGGTAACTTTTCATTTCACATTGAGGAGCACCCAGCTCACAATTTCAGTTCTAGGCAAAACCCATAGAAAAAGCTTTATCGCTAAAATCAACAACCTATTCAGAATGCCTCTGGTCAACAATGACCTGTACCTAAAGGCGGCGAAGGCTGATTTCACCAATTTCCAGCAAATGTGCCGACTTGAGTGGCATGACCTAAAAAGGTGGGTATCGACCAAATTCATATAAGAACTAGTACATACAATGTCGTTCAAGTAAGGGTGGTACGACAGGAATAATCCGTATTCTAACTCCAAATTTCTTACATCTATAAGCAGGTGGTATGACAGGAATAATCTGCAAATGCATGGTCTGTCTGAAAGTAGCGCACTGAGAGCTTACTTCTTAGCTGCAGCCAACATCTTTGAACCGAACCGAGCAGTGGAGCGCCTGGCATGGGCTCGCACGGCGATACTTACCGATGTTGTCTCCACCTACTTTCAACACAACGGTTGTGCTCCGGACCTGAGAGAACGGCTCAGTACTTGTAACCTCACATGTGAACGCCACCAGAGTCTACCAAGGTTTGATTGAGCATATTTCTATGTTCCATCATTGTCTAATATTACTTTTGTCTCAATTTCGAAAGAAAGAAAGAAAAGGTTTTCCTCAATAAAAGAAAATAAATAAATAATACTACTAATTAAAACTACTGCCTAGCTAGCTTCTATTTTGTTTTATCCTAAGAGTTTGCTTAGTGATCTACTCCCTTTGT
The DNA here is from genome assembly GCF_003073215.2 of Triticum urartu. Classification (NCBI taxonomy): domain Eukaryota; kingdom Viridiplantae; phylum Streptophyta; class Magnoliopsida; order Poales; family Poaceae; genus Triticum; species Triticum urartu. The sequence continues at coordinate 42,918 of NW_024113931.1, forward strand.
TCCTAAATATAAGTCTTTTTAGAGATTTCAATATAGACTACATATGGAGCAACAAATGTGTGAATCTATGCTCTAAAGTAGGTCTATATACATCGGTATGTAGTTCATATTGAAATATCTAAAAGGACTTATTTTTAGGAATGGATGGAGTACATGACATGCATGGAAGAATAACAACACTCTCCCATTATCTAAAACCACATGTGCGTGTGCATGCAGGGTAGCAATAATGGATTGGACAGAAAATAGCATACTACATGTTCTTCAGGAGCTGATCATGGACCTTGGCAAATTTGACAATGCCACCGACACTCTTCGCGAAGCTGTGAAATATCTTACCCACGCTCAAATGCATTCATTATAAACACCTGATATTTTTTTTGAGGGAAACAGCAGGACTCTGCTGCGTATTTTTATTAATTTCAAATAAATGAATACAAATAGTCCAAGAAGAGAAAAAAGAACTATACATCAAAGCAAAAAAGAAAACCTAGGAAAGGTAAAAGGAACAAGCATGCATACATACGCAAACAACAAATACAAGCAACAATAACACCCCACAAAAGAAGAAGAACAGGCTCAATCTGAATCTGGACTAGCGAGTTATCTGAACATTGCAACCCAATCCTATATAGATGATACTGTTTTTTAGCCGAAATATATGATACTATTTACCAAACATATATGTTCCATGTTACACCTTTGCCCAATGGAAACAGAAAATTATAATTTAAGTCCTCTGGCAACTGCAGTGGAAGGGTTGGCTTATGGCATGGACCGCAGAGGAGAGAAGTGGAACATGTGAATGGAGTACAGCGTTGTTGTTAGTTCACACAATCGAGATCTGCTCAGGAAGACACAGTTCGACTGACCATCAGCTGAACGTTTGGGAGTATACCCAGCTCGAGGAGCTCACCTCTTCAATATGCCGCAAACTCGCAGCTAGGGTTCTTGCAAAGGTTTGTATCTATTGTGGATATCAAGAATTCTTATACATGTTTATATATCCATTTGCCCATACGGTGCATGTTTTCTCAATTAATCCACGACAATAATTTTCAATGACTCAATCAGCATGGACATAGAATGGAAAACATAGAGGATATAGACCGACAAGTGGATTTGGAGATGGGAGAACTTGCTCATCATGTTCTTCAGAGCTGCAACGGTATCATAAAACTGACTGGGCAGACTTTTCTCCACATGGTGAAGAGTTTCAACTACGTCGCCATGTGCTCATATGACACAATTGATTGCCATATCTACAAAGTCTTATTGGAAGATGTCATTTAAATCATCTACAATGGTTTGTACCAAGTTTATATCTAGCAGACACACAAAAGCAAATTTGCCTCTCTAAAGAACAATTACCTCATTGTGCTTATACGTGATGAATAATTATTGCATGGTAGTAAGGATTGTCATGGTTGCATGGATTGTTTACAAATGTATATTACTCTTTGCTTTATTAGTATATAACTAGCAAAGTGGCCTGCTCGATGCGAGGGCTAGAATTTTATATAGTTTAATGATGAGAATATATTATTTGATTTGTAAAAAGAAAATTTTAAACCAAATGTAATGAAATTTATAAATGTAAGAACTTTCTAAAGTAATGTTGTTATCATGATACAAACAACCTAAAAGCTAAAAGCTAAAAGGGGTATAACATAAGTCATTTAATATCATTCTTTGATCAGAAAATCTATTAATCCAAAAAGATAAAAGGCGTACAACATTGGACATATTTTAGATATAATTAATCCAAAAATCATGTAATATTGACATTGGTTTTTCCTTTTGTGTCATGATGTTTGTTTCAGTTGGTTTATCTTTGGCCTTAATCTTCAACATTGGATATTCATAACTAAGATAAAAAGGAATGTATGACTTTTCTTTCTATCCTAGACTATGGAATAATAGTTTTTATCCTTGAAGCCAGTTCCTTGATACATAGGTTATATATCTGCTTTGCAGAGCATAGAGCAAGCATTGAGATGTAGATACCAATAAATCATTGGCTAAACTATATACATCTTTGGTCATACGTTCGAACTAAGATTTTGTATTTGAGGTAAGCTCTGTCATTAACTCCATGTATATGTGATATTTGCTTTGCGTCTTGTTTTGGCTGTACTTACCGAGAAAGAAATAAATGCTTCCTAAATGAAGTACTCCCTCCATTTCTTTTTAGTCTGCATATAAGGTTTGGTCAAAGTCAAGTTTGGTAAAGTTTGACTAACTTTATATTAAAAAATATCAACATTCACAATACGAAATTAATATTTTCAGATGCACTATGAAATGTATTTTCATATTATATAATTTTAGTATTGTAGATGTTCATATGTTTTAATATAAATTTGGTCAAACTTTGTGTAGTTTGACTTTGACCAAAACTTATATGCGGAGTAAAAAGATATGGAGGGAGTACCCTTATGATTCAGCGTGTAGAGGTTTCAGGATGCCGTGTAAGAATCTTGAATCTACACTTCACTTTTGTCATGTCCCTTGTTTAGTTAGCAGAATTTAGTTGTATAATTCTTAGCCCCGCACAAAAGGACCATGCAAGTATGCATTATAGTATCATAAGTTGGTGTTTGAACCATTAACCAGGTAGGTTCATACTTGCAGAAAAGGCAGGATCCTAGAAATAAGAGGTTGATTTTGAGCATTATTATTGAGCAAGTACTTCGGAGAAGATGGTTATATGGACAAAAGTTTATATACACATACATGACAATAATAGAAATATGGTTTTTCCCAATTCATATGTACGTCATCACTTAGACTACTGAAGGTATAAATCTGAACCTACAAAACCGAAGGATGGAGAAAAGCAATCCCATTTAGCAGGTACCAAATACTATGTATTATTGTTTGCATGTTGAAAGGTCAATTTGACGAACAAAAATGTAAATCGATGGAACACATTGCATTCGAAGAGAAATCATGTTTGGTAAGGGGTAAATCTACTGTTTCCGATATAGGCAAAGTTAAATTTCTAAAACTTGGACTTCGCCAGAATGGGCATACCTCGGGCCTTGCTTTGTAGAGCCCAATCTGGTGCCAAGCCAGCCCCACCATAGAAGTATGGCATATTTTGTTGTATTTTTTAAATAAAGCATTTCCAAATAAATAGTTGAGTATTTTTTTGAGAATGGAGTATTATGTTTTCTTTTGAGGGGTAAACCCAAGTTTATTCATCAAAGTCCACATGATGTGGGATACAATGTAGGTCACGGGGTTGGTCAAACCAGATGTGGCGTCCTGGACCCCGTGATAGAGAAAACTTGGATAATCTATGTCCTTCACAATTAACAACACGACCTTCAAACAAAAAACTACAATGAAAGATAGAAGCTTTGAGATTGATCTTCTTGATGGCGTGCCCGCCTACGTCTGGACGCACTCCATCGTCGAGCACGTCATCGGCCACACCTGCGCGCTGGACGTCATGGACGAGCGATCCATCTCCATCTCGGACACACGCGACATTGGCCTCTGGGCATGGACGGCCAACCCGAGCAGGATCCTGAAGGTGGTCTGGCTGACCTTCACGTCGTGCGCTCCCGACGGCGTCACGATCTCGGCACGGCAGCCGGCGCGCTGCCTGCGCGGCGCCACCTTCCGCGTCATCGTCCACCTGCTGCGGGTTGAGGACTACACCTCGGCTCCCCTCGACATGGAGACGCAAGACGGCCGGCAGGTGGCATACTCCCCTCCGACATCCGTGTTCCGCCGTGCCACTGCGGAACCATCGACGGCCACGCTCCTGTGTCCTCTGACGACGTCGTCATCCCCGACGAGTTCAACTCCCGCGGCACCACGAGCGGGGTTCGCCGCGTGGCCGGGCCAGTGGCGGGGGCGCTGGTGCCTATCGCGAGCCGCGTCGGTGGCAGCGCGATGATGAAGGCGATGACTTCGATGATCGGACGGGCGGCACTGGTGGCGGGCGGGCTGGGCGCGTCCATGGCGAGGCCGTTACGCGTCCTCGCTCTCGCTCCCCGCATCGGCGTGATGGCCGCGAGGCTGGCCGGCGTGGAGGCGGCGGGCGGCGCCACGCGGCCGAGTCCTCCGCGGTTGTTGGCTGCTTCAGGAGGATGGGGGTGGTGACGCTGGCCGAGGCCAAGGTCCGGCGGGTTTTCAGCGGCAAGGAGGCTGACGAGCGTCTTGCACTGCGTGAGGTGGTGCTTAGGGAAGCTGCCGAGCTGCGTAGCCTTATCGCCCTGCCGGCTGCGCCTGCCTCGGTTTTGGCCGGTGTCGGCCTGTCGCCGCCTCCGCTCCTCCTGGAGCCTTCGTCTCCGCTCCTCCTGGAGCCTGGGCGGCCCATGCCCGTGGGGAAGGAAGCCCGGTTCGACGGGGCTTGCAGCGCTCTGGGAGAGCTCTGCATCGGCAACGCCCCTCCGGGTTTTGGCGCTCCTGCGACGCCTTCTCTGTCCGGCTTGGCGTCTGCGAGCCTCTGCACTCCCTGCACTCTGAGACGACCGTGGTCGACTCGCCGCCTGGCAGCGGACCCATGATCACTCTGGTGGCCTTTCCCCTGCCTCCGACGGTGCTCCTGGGTCCCTACCCTGCAGCCTCCCCTGCCCGTGCGAGTCTCGCGGGTGCCACGATTGTGCCGACGACGCCGCTGGTCTCCTCTCCGGCCTCCCCTGCCCAGGCGGGCCTCCTTGGCGCCTCTGCCGCAGCGCCGGAGGGCGCCTCCATGCCTACTGCCGACGCAGTTCCGGGGGGCGCTGACACGCTTGCTGCCGGCGAGCTTGGCCGGTTCCTAGACTCCATCGCCGCCCCCTGCAACGCCCCTGTTGCCTGCCCCGGTGCCGAAGCCTACCAGAACTCATGGAGCCAGAGGCGTCAACCTCTCCTCGCCTCGCAGGAGCGGGAGGATCACCCAAAAGAAGACGCGACAGTGCCTCCAGGGCAGCTCCGCGGTCCAGGAGCTGATTGCCCGTGCCTGCAACCTGCTCGGCCCAGACACGGAGATGGACGCCGGGGCTCAGTCTGCCTATGAGTCGCTGTTCAACACTCCTCTTGCGGCTCCTGTCATACAGGAAATTGAAACCCTGGCGAAGCATGTCAAGGCGGCCAAAACCAAGCCAGGAAAGAAGATTGCAGCCGCCAGTGAGGCCCCCGGTGTTGATTTGTCCGGAGGTCACCTGCCAATCCTATCAAAGGTAAAGGGAGTTTAGATCCCGCATGGAGTCAAACTATGAAAAACTGATGCCCTGTAAAAGGAAAAAACAGCTTACCGCGAGAGCGTGATGCTGCGCACTGAATCCGCGATCCTCAGTAGCGGATGCGGGAGCCTCGGCGCCCTTGAAAAGCACCTTCCAGGCATCTTCGTACGTCGTGTCGAAGAGCCTGCTCAGAGTTTGGTGCCGCGCCGGGTCGAACTCCCACAGGTTGAAAGCCCGTTGTTGGCACGGGAGGATCAAGCGGATGAGCATAACCTGGACTACGTTGACAAGTTTGAGCTTCTTGTCCACCAGGGTTTTGACGCATGTTTGGAGTCCGGTTAGCTCTCCTTTTTTACCCCACGACAGGCCCGTCTCTTTCCAGGACGTGAGCCGTGTTGGGGGTCCGGACCGGAACTCGGGGGGCGCGACCCATTCGGCGTCGCGCGGCTCGGTGATGTAAAACAATCCAGATTGCCACCCTTTCAGGGTCTCCACAAAGGAGCCCTCAGGACGTTGGCCATCTTGCCCACCATGGCGCCTCCGCACTCCGCCTGGCTGCCGCGCACCACCTTCGGCTTGACGTTGAAAGTCTTGAGCCAGAGCCCGAAATGGGGGCGGATGTGGAGGAAGGCCTCGCACACGACGATAAACGCCGAGATGTTGAGGACGAAGTTCGGGGCCAGATCGTGGAAATCCAGGCCGTAGTAGAACATGAGCCCCCGGACAAATGGGTGGAGAGGGAAGCCCAGTCCGCGGAGGAAATGGGGGAGGAACACCACCCTCTCATGAGGCCTAGCGGTGGGGATGAGCTGCCCCTTTTCGGGGAACCGGTACGCGATGTCGTTAGACAGGTATCCGGCCTTCCTCAGCCTTTTGATATGTCCCTCCGTGACGGAGGAGACCATCCACTTGCCTCCCGCTCCGGACATGGCTGGAGAAGGTTGAGGTTGGGAGTGCGGACTTGGGCGCTGGAGCTCGAGTGCGCAAGAATGGATAGGCGAAGGAGGAAGAAGGCGTATGTGAAAAGGTGGATCTTTATCCCCTTATATGGATGGACGCAGCTACATGTCCCCACCAGCCCGATAAAACTCGCTTATCTCCAAGCGCCGTAATCGATGACGCGGTTGGGTTACCCACGCCCGTATTGATGAGAATCCCGGAATAAGGGGACACGATCTCTGCTTTAACAAGACGTGCCAAGGAAACTGCCTCGCATGACGCGCTGAGATGGGACAGTAAAACGGTTCGAATAAAAGCTTGGCCGTGGTGTGATGTCACACTACGGAATACGTCGGCAGATTAGATTTGTGTAAATATTATTCTCTCTATGGCAATATGTGGAAACTTATTTTGCAGAGCCGGACACTATCTTTGTGTTCAAAATCTTCTATGAAGTACTTGGAGGAGGAACCCGCCTTGCAATGCCGAAGACAATCTGCGCGCCGGACTCGTCGTCATTGAAGCCTGGTTCAGGGGCTACTGAGGGAGTCCTGGATTAGGGGGTGTTCGGATGGCCGGACTATACCTTCAGCCGGACTCCTGGACTATGAAGATACAAGATTGAAGACTTCGTCCCGTGTCCGGGAGGGACTTTCCTTGGCGTGGAAGGCAAGCTTGGCGATACGCATATGCAGATCTCCTACCATTGTAACCGACTCTCTGTAACCCTAACCCTACCCGGTGTCTATATAAACCGGAGGGTTTTAGTCCGTAGGACAACATACACATCAACAATCATACCATACGCTAGCTTCTAGGGTTTAGCCTCCTCGATCTCGTGGTAGATCTACTCTTGTACTACCCATATCATATATATTAATCAAGCAGGACGTAGGGTTTTACCTCCATCGAGAGGGCCCGAACCTGGGTAAAACTTTGTGTCCCTTGTCTCCTGTTACCATCCGGCCTAGACGCACAGTTCGGGACCCCCCTACCCGAGATCCGCCGGTTTTGACACCGACAGTCTCCCTCGTTGCCGCCGCGACGTGGGCGTTGGTGACCTCCTGCTGCGCGGCGGCGGCCGCCGCGATGGCTTCATCCCTTGCGTCCGTGGCGTGTCTCCGGCCCTTCCTCTTGGCTGACTCCCTTCCCCATTGTCCGGGTGTCAGCGTCTTCTTCGGCTTGGGCGTGGCAGCGGTCTTGCGGGGAGCGCGAGGCTTGCCTTTGCCGGAGGGGGCGGTCTTCATGCCGGACGAGGCGAGGGAGGCGAGGCCGGCAGCGGCGTCGAGGTCGGGTACGTCGTCGTCCATGGTGGGGGCGGGGCGGGAGCGCGCGCGGGCGGGAGGGTTTTGAGGGGAAATGGAGGGAAATGGTGGAGGCTGCCACCGACCAGCAGGCCCGGGGGAGGAGAAGGTGCGCGTGTCCGTCTCGTGTCCGCGCCGACGCAAATCCTGCTGAAAAATGGGCCGGGAATGGATCGACAGGCGGATGCCAAGCGGACGCACATCCGTTTGAATCGGCGCGTTGAGCCGACTTTTCTGTCCGCGCCGATCCAAACAGACGACAGCGGATGAAATGGGTCGCCCAGTTGGAGTTGCTCTAAAGGACAACTCTCCTATCCTATGCGTGAAGCACAAGGCTACTACGCCTAGCCTGTTACAATATTTCTAACAATGGAGAAGGCGGAAGGAGGAAGACACGGTCTTGGACGCCGTGCGTCGTTGTTGTAGGATAGGTTTAAGGATGGGTCTTTTTTTTTCTTCTAACTGTTCGAAATGTAGTTAAATCCGTCGCGTTTGTATGAAATCCGTCATGTTTGTATAAAATCCAGGCGTGTTTGCAAAATTTTATCCGATTTGTTGAAAAATACTTTGAAATGTATACGTGCTAGTACCTATAGGAAGCGGTTCATAATTTTTTGCCTTGGACGCCCTCCAGGTTTGCCACTCTAGCCTATATGATCATTTAAGCATCTCCAACCAGGCTCCTCATTTTGCCCCGACGCGTCCAAGCGAACAGCCGTCACGCTGGATTTGGACCTCGCCAGGCCACTTTCTCTTTTCGTTTATTCTTTTTCTTTATCTCTTTTCATTCCGTCCATCATGTGCATGTAACCGGACATATAGGGAGAAAGTTGTGTGTATAGTTGCATGCACAGACAAATGTGGGCTTGGAGCGGACATGTCGGGATAGCATCCAAACGTGTCCGTAGACGTATAGAGGGATGGATTTGCTTAGTCCGTTTGTATATGCTCTTAGATGGTGGTTCTACAATATGCTCGTGTGATTTTTCTACAACAACTTCATGGAGTCGTCCTCGTCAGATGAGGAGGATGAATATGATGATGAAACAATGATGATGCAGGTGGCATACCAAACACGGAGTATATAGAGAAGCATGTCGTGAATTACAAGTGACATCGAGTGTTGAATCGAAAGAGGGCACGTGGGCCTTAAACGTTGATGGATGACTACTTTGCCCTTGCCCCCGATACCATATTCGCTGACAATTTTCACCAACGCTTTCGTATGCGGGGATTTTTCTTTGATCGCCTCTACAATGGCGTCTGGGACGGTGATGACTATTTCATCTTGAAGAAGGATGTCGTTAAAAAATTGGATTCTCTAGATAAAATAAGTGCACGGTTGCATTGAGGATGCTCGACTATGGCATGACCACAGATTTGTGGGACGAGTACCTTCGGATGTCTGAAAACATATGCAAAGTTGCATTGGTGAGGTTTTCTACTGGGGTGATCAAGGTGTTTGGACTGCAGTACTTGAGAGAACCAACTACCATAGACAAAGAAAGGTTCATGGCACTCTCTGAAGCTAGAGGGTGGCCAGGTATGCTCGGATCCCTTGATTGCATGTACCGGAGATGGAAAAACTGCCCATATGCTTTAGAAGGGCAATATCATGGCCATGTTAAGAAGCCCACCAACATTTTTGAAGTAGTTGCATCACAATACCCCTGAATTTTGACATGTTTTCTTTGGCATACCTGGGTCTCACAATGACATCAACTTGATGTAGTGGTCTCCATTGTTTGCTATGTTGACTTGAGGACAAGCTCTTCTATGCAACTAGACCATCAATGGTCATGACTACAACATGTGCTACTATCTGGTCGATTGTATCTATCCTTCGCGTGCGGCCTTCGTCAAGACCATCTCTGAGCTAGTTGGTCAGAAATGAGTCCGCTTTGCCCAAAGACAATAAGATAGAAAGGATGTGGAGAGAGCATTTGGAGTGCTCCAAGCCCGTTTTGCAGTTGTTTGATGACCTGCAAAAATATGTAATCCAGAGAACTTGTGGGAGGTGATGACAACTTGTATGATCATGCATAACATGTTTGTGAAGGAGCTGCCAGAGGTATGGAATTTGAGAACATGGGTGATCTTATCCGACTCCCAACTCAAAATCCGACCATATTTGGGGGGCGTGTCTAAATATATCAACATATTTGACATCAAAGAAGCCGTGAGCAGTTTAAGTATGTTCTGATTAAGCATCTGCAGACGACGAAATGAGACAATCTCTACTTTTAATGGAGCAGTTGGTAACCTGGTACTCTGGTTTTATTTTCGTCCGGTTTTATTTGCTCCCACCTCCCACCACCTCTCCCCACTGGTTTTCTTATCCATTGGTTTATTTTTTAGTCCATTATTTTCTTTTAAAAATCAGCACTTTCCAAACACACAAAAGATCACGGATCTAACTTTCCTAACTTATCCAAATCAACCGATCTCTCTCATTAATGCAATTTGCTTTAGGAAACAAATAATAGATTTTCGGGAAACAAATAAAGGATTAAAAAAAATTAACAAGTAAACCATGATAAACAAATCTTATTGTGAAAGTGTTACTTTTTTCTCTACTCCTAATGGTGCATGTTGTTTCGTTCGTTCGCTTCGATCGATCACTAATTCCCGTTGTTTTTTTCCAGCGATTCCTTTTTGTTACGATGGGCACATGTGGGCCCGCGCCAGATCCACTTCCTTACTTGCAAAACGAAAGCAATCAACCATCATTCCAAAATCTCCGCGTTATTTCTTTCCTTACAATGCATATACATACCAACCATCAATCAAACCGATCCTCCTGGAAGGCCCACAAATCAAACTCTCGCTCGCTCGTCCTCTCTCACTCAGGCCACCAGCAAGCATCATCCTCTGTCGATTCACGCCGCCATAGCACCTCTAGACTCCACGGATTCCTGTCGAACGCCTCCTACCTCTGTTTGCGAGCGATGGTGCAGTTCGCCGCCCTCAACCTCTACCCAGCCGATCTGCCCCGGACTACGCCGCCGGCCCGAGTCCAATGATGAAGACAAAGCCTACGCCTCAGCAGCCTCCATGGGCGGGAGCAACACCACCTCCACCTCGTGGAGAGAGGAGCAGAGGGGTCCAGGAGGAGTCGGGGAGTTGGGGATGGCAGTCCTCCGATGATGACGACGAAGCCTACGCCCCAGCAGCGTCCATGGGCGGGAGCAGCACCACCTCCGCCTCGTGAAGAGAGGAGCAGAGGGGTCCAGGAGGAGTCGGGGATGGTAGTCGAGGACGGTGAGTGCAACTACAACATGCCATCCAGACATGTCACTTAGATGAAGGTTACCGAACCAACCTAGCTCTGAATGGTTCTATGTAGCAAACAGATCTGAAGCACCAACTAGCTTGAAATCTCATTGTTGATGTTACTCTACATATATATTACGTGCTTAGTGTGCCAACGTTGATATTATTTGGATTCATCTGATCAAATATGTGTGCTTTTTCTATCAAATTGCTGAGAATTTTCTTTCACTTATTACTCTGTTGCATAAAAAGTAATGGATTATGCTTTGGACATAGTTTTACGTGATTAGATGAACGAATATAACTCCATTAGTCATTCTCGCATGCATGGGCGTACATGGAAACACAATTCGCCCATGCATAACTCCATTAGACTGAATAAACATGTAATAAAGAGAGGCTTTTCTTTTGTTCTCTTTCATGTTCATGTTCCTAATGAACCTATCATGAGTGACATCCAAATTCGTCTTGATGCTGAATTAAAGGTATATTGGTTCTTAAGTATTAACTTTTATTTATTTACCTTTCGCAGATTTAAGAAGTGGAACACGGAAAGAATTCTAGATTTGTACTACCTTCTCTGTTCACGACAATGAAAGATAAGGCTTCATGCAAGTGATCAGTTATTTTCAAGGTAATTTTTATATACACTCCAGTTGACCAATTATGTAGGATGCCAATGTACATGGATTCATAGTTTATTTTTTCTGTCTGCTTTATGTGGCCTGTCTAATTTCTTTCTAGGCTTAAGCACCTTTCCTAAATTAAGCTCCAACATTTTTATTACACAAGGGATAATTTTTTTCTTTTCAAATAATAGACCAAATCCGCAGTTTAACACACATACATTGAATTCATCAAGGCTAGCTTGGAATTATACTGGTCTATGACACACATAAATTTGCTGATCACATTCCTATAGGTATGTAGGGCATTAGTTGTCACTTGGGATGGGTGTGATCTGTAGCATTTGATCCCAGGAATGAATGGTTCTGTAATGGGTATGCTGTTTGGACAATAAAAGTTGAGGCCCACCTGTATTAGCACTATTATTTGCTGAGAGACTTGTTTTACAGGTGTCTGCATTTTTGTAATATGTTATGCACCTATTTGTATATGATGCACATTTTGTTCACTTGTTGCCTGGCGCAGGACGAACTTGTTGTTGTTAATTCGATTCAGTTCATCTTTAATTGATTGAGTGTGTGTCCATGTTCTAGGATGCCTATGGAGGTATTTTTTTATGCAGAGTCCTGCCCATATGTTGGAATGCAAAAACAATCATGGTTGCAAGAAGCAGCATTTTAATCACATAGCCGAAATCATTATGAGAATGATATCTACTGTCTGTGCTACCTGCTACTCCATGTCAACAGTAGGTATGCATGCACCTTGCACCTTTCGTTTGCCATCTCCAGTATTTCCCCCTCTCATTGCAGTCTCCCTCCTCTAGGTGTTATTGATACTTTGTTAGAGTTGGATGAAAAATCGTCTAATGAGTGTTTGAAACTACAGACGTCATGGCTGCTGCAAATTATGTATGTGTTCCAAAGCTCCCTATTTAAATTCGAGCAGAACAAGCAGGTTCAGAACACATGTATCATTTTTGGATGCGACTTGTTCCTACCCCATTTAGAAAATGGTACTAATGAAAACAATGATTTATATTTTACTTGCCTTATAAACAAAGCTAATATAGCTAGGGAGTAAGAATTTTGCAAAGTAGGAACAACTTCTAAGTGTGCTTCTTCGGTCCTGAAATAAGTCTTGTCTTGCGTGGTTTCGCTCGGCTTTTGTTCTAAGAAGCAAAATGCTTCAGGTTTCGGCTGTTAGGACAAACAAGTTGTAAGCCACCAATGCCGAACTGTTTAATGATATTTTAGGAGGGTCAAGAAAAAGACACAAAAGCATTGCTTGCTCCCTGATTCCAGTTTCTGCGGCCACCATTGATAAGCATGGAGCTGAGCAAATGAGTATCAAAAGGAAGTCAAGGAAACTTCGTCCTCTATGCTGCTTGCGATGTAGTTCTCTAGCAGCTCATCAATTTCGCAAACTAGGATAACACCCACTATTTTCACTTATTTTAAATTGTCAGATCCTATAATGGCATGGATAATTGTGCTGATGCCATTGTTTCCTAATTGAGAAACAGTATAACGGAACGAGCTACGAGCCTCCACGGCGCTTGCCATCGCTAACCGTCCGATCAGGTCGATCTTGGATGTCCTGATGTTTCTCTTGGGCCGCTGCTCGGTGGAGCTATCTAGGCCAGCTGTGATTGTTCGGGCCACATGTGCTTACTGGGCCGGCGGTTGCGTGCGTTTAACCCAGCCGATGAAGTTTGATCTGCTTGAAAAAAAAGCCGATGAAGTTTGAAACATGATTCTAGCCCAAAAGGTGTCGCGTAGTCTCTAAACTTTTTTTTGGATACAAGCCTATTACTCCATCCGTTCCAAAATAGATGACCCAACTTTGTACTAAATTAGTACAAAGTTGAGTTATCTATTTTGGAATGGAGGGAGTACTTATTTGTCCCGGGAAAAACTTCTACACCCACCCGTTGAGCTAAATTGTGAGATTCTTGATCACTACTTATATATCCACCCGTTGGGCTAAATTGTCAGATTCTTGAGCACTATGGAAAATTTTGGGGTTAATGTGTGCTGCACATGCGGACATTCCTAGCCTTTTGAGGTTAAGTCAGGCATGGTAAGAAGTATCCTTATATAGATTATCTGCAAATCAACGGTGGATGATTCGTTAATCCTGTATGTATGCTTCTTTGGTGGTGGCGTTGACATAGTCAATTTCTTTGTTCTTGTGTCTCTCAGTTGGTGAGGTTGGGATGCCTATCTCACATATATAAATTAAGAAACAGTATAACGGGACAGAAAGTCTCTCATTATGTGAATAATTAAATTATCCTTTATGTAACTTTGTTTTCTTGATATATATTTTTTCAAATGTTTACAGAATATATTCTATATTTTTTAAAAATATACGGGCGCAGCAACGCGCGCAATCATGATCTAGTTACTATGATATAATTTGCCAAATGAGGAGGTGGGAGAGGTGCCGCCCAAGGAGGTCAGGGGGAGGAGGTCAATAAGGCTGGGGAGCGGAGGCGGAGGTTGACGGGTTAGAGAATGATCAAGCATGTGAATCTATAGCACAAGCTCATGATTTATCAAGGGAGTGGTGCTGCCGCCGGAGTAGAAAACCGTATCTCATATTAAGCTGTTTTTGTCTTTTGTTTTTGTACAAATTTGGTGCAGGCAAAATTTTGATGACGATATATATAAGATGACTAGCATTATCTTTTTACTGAGTGCATGTTCGGGTAGCTCACTTAGAATGGGAGTCAGTGGAATTTGTGATAAGAGTGAGGATTGAGAGTGAGCGCAGGGTGGGTGTTGGGATTCGCAACATGAGTAACACATGAGTAATAGACAGTGTTATTGATTATGATCACTTCAGTGAGTACTTTCAACAATGTTAGAAGCACTACTATATGATTACAACAGCACATTTCTGATAAAAAGTAAGATTAAAATGTATCGCCTGCAGTTAGGATTCACTGAGACTCACGGCCCCCGCGTCGCCAACACTTGGCGACACGGGGGAGATCGCGCCGCCGCGCCCTAGGCCTCCTCTCCCCGATCTCTTCCTCCCGCCGCCACCCGAGTTCACGCCGGCGAAGCCCGGGCTGTGGGCCGTGACGGTAGTGGCGGGGTCTTCTCCCTCGCGCGCGGTGGCATCTTCCTCTGGCGGTGGCAACGTGGCCACTCCAGTGATTCGGCGGCGTGGTGCGGCGGGATCTCGGCGGAGGATGTGGCGACGGCGGCGGCGCAGCCTCCGGCGGTGGTGGTCGGAATCTCGGATCTCACCGGGCTCAGTTGGGCTTAGGCGGGTCGACGGATCTGGTGTGCGGCGGCAGGCTTGCGTGGTGGACCTAACGTAATCGGCTGCTCTGGCACCGTGGTGGTGCCGTGGCCGGTTAGGCGGCGACGACTGTTTCCTTTTGGCGATCCGTGCACAAAAAGCTGGATGGAGTTCTTCGAATAGATCTGGGTGAAAACCTGCTCTCGGCTAGATGCCAAGGCCGGCAATGGCGGCGCTCTTCGGCGCCGTTCCCTTCTTGGATGCATCGCCGTGGAGAACTTCTAGGCCAACATCTGCTACCTTGTGAGTGCGTCAGACCGGTGTGTAACCCAGTCCCTGTATGTGGCTAGGCTGGGGCATCTGGCGTTAGATGTTAGGCTTCGCTGCGATGTCTATTTGGTATTAGGCTCGGACAATTGGCCCCCTTCATCAAGGGGATAGGAGCAATAGGTGTTCCTTGGATGGTGGCTTCAGGCGCATTGATGTATTACTTTGTAAGGTCTTTGAGAATAATTCATAAAATGGCTGCATGCATCATTCAGATGCAGAGGCCGGGGGTACATCCTCCTTTTCAAAAAAAATCTGACCAATGTAAGCTGAGGAAAAAGTTTTATTATACTTGCTCAAATATCGTGCAAATGAAGCTAAAGACAACATTTCTAATATTGTGTGAGAATTTCTTAAGCGCAACACAAGGAACAGTAGATATTAATTTTTAATAGAATTTTAGTTGGATCACCGCTCTATATTTATATAGTGTTAATTTATCCCTTTTATCAATTTACATTGCAAGTGAATTGGACTTCAATAAATACCCCGATTGTGCCCGTGCTATTTGTCTCTACATGTGAAATTTGACATGCGTTATATTTACATAATTCTAGCAAAAAAATCGTAGCACATGGCAAGGCACCGACATTCCCGTGCTATCTTATCTCTACATGTGAAAGTTTACACATTATGTCTATACAACACAACAAAAATATTTTAAAAGCCCGTGGCAACGCACGGGCATTCTACTAGTTAGAATATAAGTTTGACTATTTTTTATTTAAAAACTTATGTTTGAATTGTAATATTTGAATTTAAACTAGTGTTGCGTTTGAATATTTTTACTATACGAAGAATTATGCTTATCTATAGTTATTTTGGAGAGGTGCAGACTTTGAAAAAAATGAAAACAGGGCCGAAAGTTTGATGGACATGGTCGAATAAGCGTCTCTCGTATCTATCCATGTCCGCGAATGCGTCAAGATGAATCCCGCGGGAGAACGTTTTTCGTCCGCAGCGTTTTGTCGTGGGCGCCGCGCCGGATGGGGAGGAGATATTCGCGTCCTAAACAAAGGCTGGTTCCCGGATAAGAAATGGCGTTCACGAATCCCAAGTACAGGACAAAATTTAGCTTGCAAAGGATCTAGAAACTAGCGATCCCGAATATATGCATGACTTAGCCGACCCAATTAGCCAGTCATTTTAGCTAGTAGTAGTCATTATATAGTTCCGAGTACCCACTCCAACTAACATTGAAAGAGACGTCGGCCCTAATTTTACTCGTGTCGCTTTTGTCATAATCATACTTGCATTTTAAAACGGAAACACTAGATGCTTTATAATACGAGGTATTAGTATTGCCATGATCGATCCAGCAGTTCTTTCGCTCTATATACTTCTCCAGGCCACCACACTCTGCTTCAGGTGGCGCGCGTCACTGATCATCGATATATCCCGCGTTTGCCATGTCGAATCCGGCAATAGCTGGGGCATCCTCATCCTCGTACGTACTCCCGGCACGTCGCCGGCAGGCGGGCAGTCGTCTCCCCGCGGCATCACGATCGCTGTTCGTGTCCAAGTCTGGCTCGCACCATCACCCAGCAAACCCTCTTCGTCTCGCCTCCGTCCGTGATGCCGGGCACCCTTCCACCGAAGCACACCGGGGAGAATTCTTCCCACTCGGCCATTATCTCACTCCTCCCCTCTACCTGATGTACGCGAGGACCCGGTTAACTGTTCCTTCCTGTTTAGGTAATTAAATGCTTTGCTTGAACAATCTTCCTTTTCAGATTTGCAAATCCTCCTTTAGATGAGAAATTAACAAAGTCTCATTTAATTACTATATCACTTAATTTTACCCGGTGATTCATGTGCATAACTTTTTTTTTTATTTTTTGTTTGTTTGTTTGATTGATTTACCTTTTTTTCTTGTTCACGTCGTGTGTATCCACACTTGCATGTGTATTCCACCGTGAGCAATTGCGCTTGTAGCCCCCACTCCCCTTCGTTGTACGCTACTGCATGTCCGTTAAACTCGTGCAACTACAATTACACCCCGCGTATGCAACTATAGTTGCACGCCCGCGTCGAAACCATAATTGTGCACCTGGTCCGGTTGTGGAAAACTGCAGGCTAGTTTAATTGGATACCTAAGCTCCATGCCTAGGTAAAACTAGAGCCTGGCGTCTACGTGAGAGCATGGTTCATAATATAATCAGCTGTTTAATATAAACATGCCATGTCATTACGAGTTAACAATATTAATTATTCATATAATAGAGTTGACTATAAGGTTGGTTATAAGTGCATTTTTTTTACTTTCTCTCTATCTTTTTCTTTTCATTAAATGCTTTACATAGAAGCACGTGTAGAGGTTGGTTCTTGCATACTCTATAAGGTTGTTTATAATTTAGGGGGTGTTTGTTTCCAGGGACTTTTTTGTGTAGGGACTAGAAAAAGTCCTTCTTAGAGACTTTTTTACCAAACGGGAGGGACTTTTTAGGGACTAAACTAGGCATTTGGGACTAAATGAAGAAGACTCTCAAGAAGAGTCTTTTTGGGACTTTTCCAACAATGCCCCTCCATGCACCCATTGGCCCGCCACCCCATGGTGTTGTTTGATTATTATTTTTCTATATACTAGGGGTAATATGGTCATTTAATAACCTCTAGGAAGGGACTAGGGACTTTTTAGTCTCTGGAAACAAACAGGGAGGGACTTTTTAGGGACTAGGGACTTTTTAGTTGGGACTAGAAAAAGTTCTAGGACTAGAGAAACAAACACCACCTTAGAGTAGTAACATGCATATGTTACTAGTCTATGTTACTTTCTACACAGTGGGTAACATATGTGTTGTGTCATGCATCACTTCATTTATTAGGTTGTAAACTCGTCTTTTCTTGATATGTGTGATGTTAGGCCTCTTTCAATGCATGGGTGCTTAGGGCATCTCCAACAGTTTGTATGTTAGTATTTGTTGGTAAAATATGCCATGTCATCAACCAACACCTTAACATACAACAACTCCAATGGGTTGTATCTAGTTTGCCCAATAGGATGTGAGATAATAAATAAGGTGCTCTCTCATTCTACTTTGGAGCTTGTGTAAGGGGTGTTGGTTCATGTACATACAACCTTCCCCTCTTTCCTCATTTATTGTATGACACATCATCAAAAATCCTATGTAGCAAATTCAACCAACAACAATCTTACAACCATTGGAGATGCCCTTAGATGAGGTGCTAAGTGCATTAAAAATCTTAGCAACTAGTCCCCCCAATGCATAGGTGCTTAGCTTTTGTAGCTAAGCTTCCCTCATAGAATTGTTTAATAATTAATCTCCTTCATGTATTGGTTGGTAGTCACTTTACATAGGTTCACGTGCTTAGCACCGTTTCTTCCTGGGGTCACCATAATGCTCTCTCTCTTCTTTAATTACTTTGCCACATCACTATTTTGCTTATGTGGCGTCCTTAGCACATGTACACCTTGGAGCATTGGGAAGGGCCTTACAGTAACTAGCTATGTTACCACATACCTCTCTTTCTTCATTAATTACATGCCACATCATCTGTTTCGCATAGATAAGTGTGATGTTACCACCTATGTTACTCCCACCGTGGATAGTCCTTCACCTTTTCCTTGTCTATCTTATCCATATAGGTAAAAGTGCCAGGTTTATAGTCCATTATTGTACATGCATGCTCTGAGAATTTGAGAGAAATTGGCTAGCTAGGCTAGCCTGGCTGTAGCGTGTTTGGTGTGTATCCATCGCCTGGCCGGCTATTAACAGCCCATAAATAAATGTTGGCTCATGACCCATCCGAAAGTTCGCAATGAAGAGTAAAATTAACATCCTTGCATGAGCCAGGCGATCGAATCCTTGCGCCTGGGCCAGGCTAACAAACGTGCCTGGTGCTCTAGGCGCAGGCTAATGACCATGTAAGATAATTCAAGCCAGGCTAGAATTTCCTTTTTCAGGATCCCAACCAGGCTAATGGAGGCTCAAATCAGGCGATTTTCTCCTGGGTATCCAACCAAACTAGCCATGCATGTCCGCCAGCCATGCACAATCGTAGTTGCGCAATTGCACGTCCGCACACCTGATGGAGGCTCAAACCAAGCAATTTTCTCCTAGGTATCCAACCAAACTAGCCATGTATGTCGGCCAGCCACGCACAATCATAGTTGCGCAATTGCACGTCCGCACGCCTATGCGCAAATGCACGTCCATTAGCCGCACACAACCTTAAATGATAAATATTCTTTTTCTAGTAATGCTAACAAGAAATCTTGTTTTGAGAAATATATTATAAAATGCCCAACTAAAAGATGTTGACTTTTTGCCACAACTATTTTAGTGTTTAACACTCAATTTTAAGATTTCCTTAGAAATAACAAGTACTCTACAACATAAAAGCACACATGCACACACAACACCATCACACGCGCGCGCGCACACACACAAGACATACTAAGAGATGAGGACAAACGTGTGGTTGCACGGTTAGGAGGGCGTCGGAATTTTTTTTTTTGGGGGGGGGGGTTAAAAAAGGAGGTTCGAACCCGGGCTTCTGCAATGATTGCGATGCACACAAGCATATAGGTGGCCAATAGCACCAATCTTCGTTGCATGGAATCTTGTTTTGGGTCGCGAGGATGAGCTACCACCTACATGGAAGCAATGAAAGTGATGGAACTGTCTCCAAAGAGTGGTTGGATTTTGCGGTTGCCTGAACATAGTGTGTTTGTTGGAGGCAAAAGTGCAACCGATGATAGAGACAGCTAACATGCATAGGTGCACATGTGACACACTTGCATGCTTAGAAAAAATAGGTAGCGGGTTGCATGTAAAAAATGTAACTTATGATTTATTATTGATATGCATAAGTGTGGATGTGTCATGGTTGCATGCTTAGAAAATTAGATAGTGGGTTGTAGTTGCCATTTAGAAGTCATCAAAGTATAGCTGGCAACTGTACTTATGGTCCAACTATACTTAGATAGAGGATATGAAATCATTGTGCTTGTATATAGTCATCATTCATGGCCAACTCGGATTGCTAAAACTGCAATAATATACAAGTAGAACTGCTCTTACATCAGTGGTATTCATAGTGCATATATTTTTACTTCAATATGATCTGTTATATACATCTAGTCTGTTTTTTTAATGAACAATACAGGAGAACGACAGGTATTGTGTTAATGTAACTATGCAAGGGAAAACTGTTTCCTCTCTTTTGTTGGCCTTTGCTGGCTTCCATATTTGACTTGCATGCTTTCCAGGACTAGCAGCAGATCGTCCAAGCAAACAAAATGCAGGGGCACAAGCACCAATTCTCGAACAACGTGTAAGTCACATATGGGGCGTACACATATATACATGTAAATTCATATATGTTTTAGGGGGCAAAGTCAAATTGACTGACCAGAATGAAGATATGCGCTTAATTAAATTGATGAACATATTATAACTAGATCAAGGCCGGCGACGAACCAAGCAAGCTTTCCCACATGATCGAGACCATCCGAGTGGCCTTGAGTTCGATGGGTGGAGGCGAGATATCTGTTTCAGCCTACGACACTGCCTTCATCGCCCTTGTCAAGAACCTAGACGGAGGTGATCGCCCACAGTTCCCCTCCAGCATTGACTGGATCATTCAAAACCAGCTACCAGATGGTTCGTGGGGTGATAGCTCATTTTTTCTGGTCCAAGACCGACTTATGAACACCCTAGCATGTGTTGTGGCGTTGACGTCATGGAACCTTTACGTTGAAAAGTGCGAGAAAGGTACGATTACCTTTCTTCATTGCTGTTAGGATGTTCATCAATACTTTTGGATTTACCCATCTCCTCGAAGTCTTTTATATTTACATGATCTTATTTATTGTAGGCATGCATTTTATCAGAGAAAATATATGGAGATTGGCTGAAGAGGAAGAAGATTGGACGCTAATCGGCTTCGAAATTTGCTTCCCCTCGCTCCTATGCATGGCCAGGGACATGGATCTGGACATTCCTCACGATAACCCTGCCTTCGAAGCCATATATTCCAAGAGAAACCAAAAGCTCAATAAGTACGCATAGCTACCTAAATTTATTCTTTTATTTTACAAGTATTATTTAACATAGTCGAATTTGCCCAATTTTAAGTGTGGTGGTGTGCGATAAGACATGACAAAGAACCAAATAGTCCCCTAGTGATTACAGATGGTATTGTTTAGCTGGTCAGATGATGTACGAAACTCGGCAGAACACATATTAAAATTGGCGAAATCTTCATTGAGTGCCAAACTCGACGCAGCGCACTAGGCTGGACGGGGCCGGCAATTGCCGAGTTCATTCAATCACGAACTCAATGAATATATAAACAATGTTAGCCGAGTTCCTGCCAGAAAAAAACTCGACGAACCACACGGTCAGACTGGACATGTCGTTAGCGGAAGTGTCACGTGACACAACTGTTTACCGAGTTTTGTTAGACTAAACTCGGCGAAGCCTAGCCAATAAAAAAATCCACATGGCACAACGCATTGGTCAGTACAAAATATTTGTCGGGTTCTTTATTCAGCAGAACTGGACAATCTGTTTGCCGAGTTCCACACTCGGAAAATTTCTAACCAATTAGGGTGCGCCGCGAGGCACAACATTATTACCCAGTGCCAAACTTCACCCAGTTCTTAAAAACAGAAACTGGGCAAACGCTTTGCCGAGTTTTAAACTTGGCGAACTTGATAATCTGTCGAGCTCTTTTTGTTCACTGAGTCCTTTTCCATCAGAAACTGGCATAGTTAGAGCTCTGCCGAGTTGCTTATCACTGTCAAGTCCAATCTTAGATCAAACTCGGCAGAGAGAAGTTTGCCGAGTTTCTGATAGAATGAACTCCACGAAGTATCGAAACTCGGGACAAAACCAAATTCTAGTAGTGTCATGTGTGAAACCTTGATTTAGGGTTCAACGCTACCAACAATAAAGGAGGAGTGAAAAAAATCAGTTCTCTCTTTCTTGGGAGAGAACATGGTTGTGCACTGGTGTTTTTTTGTGAACACTATGCTGACGCAGACGCTCATACGTACACATTCATCCCTGTGAACGCATGCAAGCACACCCTACACTTATGAGCACCTCCGAGAGACTAACCGGCATATCATCTTGTGATTGACAAAGTCACCACAGGCGCATCCGTAATCGACGGGAACATCTCCCCGGCCCCACTGAACAAACATCGCCGGAAAGTCTGAAATAAATCCAGAAAAATGCGAGCACCAGTGCTAAGTCACTTGAACAGGGTTGTGCACTGGTGTTGATGCAAAGCGGGCCTACTGGTGTGATACGCATCCAATTCGGTATATGTAATTAATCGACTTGTTGCCTCTCATATTGTAGGATTCCTTCGGATGTATTGCACACTATGCCAACGACTCTACTTCACAGTGTGGAGGGAATGGCAGACTTGGACTGGAAAAGGCTGCTTCCGTTGCAGTGTTCAGACGGCTCCTTTTTTTCATCACCCGCAGCCACAGCTCACGCTTTGAAGGAAACAGGCGATCTAAAATGCCTCAAATTCCTTGACGAAGTCATCAAAAAGTTCGAAGGCGGAGGTAACATCAATACCAACAAGCTGTATAATGCAACGAGATACTGATTTACACATGCTCAAACGCAGGAGTGTAGGGTGTAGACCGTCTTTCGTGCTAGGGTGAATTTTGATGTTTGAATACCAAAACTAGTTCTTGTTTACTAACCTTTCACACATGTCAGCGTCCTGTGTCCATCCTGTGGATTTGTTCGAGCGTTTATGGGCGGTTGATCGATTGACGCGTCTGGGGATATCGAGGCACTTCACCAGGGAAATCGAGGAGTGCTTAGATTATACTTACAGGTAAGCATAATATATGCATGCCTAGCTATTTCCAGTATCTTAACCCGACTCTCTTTATCTATTTTTTTGCATGTTTGATATGTTTTGTTTGGCGCTATACAACAGCACCCCATTTAGTTCAACCAAAGTGTTTGGCCACCAAACTCTGTTGCAGTGTAGGTTGAGGAAACTTGTAACAAGGAATACTTTCGATAGATTTACACATTTGTTTCGGTCTAAATATTGAAAAAAATGTATTCAAAGATTTGAAATTTATACTAGATCGAGCACTAGACAAACATAAAATGATAGCTAGCATATGTGTAATCATCTGGTGACATGGGCGACACTAGACCACCACACAATCCACAGTTTGTTTCTCCCTTTCTTAATTTAAGAAGAAAAAATAAGGAGGAAAGAAAAGACAAATATATGGAGAGAAAAAGAGATTATTGCAATGCCAAGCTCGTTTACCATTTAAACCGCCAAAAAATGGTTTTGCATCATGGTACTAGCTGCCGTACACTAGTCTCTACCTACATTCTATCTTTTATCCGTAAACGTACCTTTCATCTGCAAGTAGTACATCACTAGCAGGTGGTTACCCTAGCCTTCAACATCAATCCATCGGTATGGACCATGGGCACCAAATCCTGAGTTTTGTTGCTGTATTTCTTAAACTTCTTTTTGCTATAATAAGTGAACATATCCTTTCCTCATAGGGAAGTAAAACTATGGCTAAGTTATATACTTTATCAGGTACTGGACTGAAAATGGGCTGAGCCACGCAGGGTCCTGTGCAGCTTCGGATATCGACGATACTGCGATGGGTTTCCGTCTCCTCCGTTTGCATGGCTATCAT
Organism: Triticum urartu; assembly: GCF_003073215.2. Classification (NCBI taxonomy): domain Eukaryota; kingdom Viridiplantae; phylum Streptophyta; class Magnoliopsida; order Poales; family Poaceae; genus Triticum; species Triticum urartu. The sequence goes on from NW_024113931.1 coordinate 66,494, forward strand.
GTCAATCCATGTAATTTAGTATAGTGTTGGCTAAGTTTTAAAATACGCAATCATATTCATGCACTTTTAGCCTCTGGTTTGAACGTGTGAATGCATATATGGTACATAGGCGTGTTTAAGAAATTTGAGAAGGACGGCGGATTCTTCTGCTTCCCAAGGCAGTCGAGCCAATCTGTCACGGCCATTTACAACACATACCGTGCTGCTCAGGTCGCGTTTCCTGGCAAGAAGGAGGACGTCCTTCGGCGGGCCGAGCGGTATTGCTGCACATTTCTTCAGGAGAGGCGCGCCTCCAACAAACTCAGCGACAAGTGGGTCATTCCCAAGGATTTGCCAGGCGAGGTAGGTCCACCAAATTATTGTCTTGCATATAGACTATAGAGCAATATGGAGGCAGTGAATTCTTGTCTGCTATATTAACAGGTAGGATACGCACTTGACTTCCCCTGGAAAGCAAGTTTGCCACGGATCGAAACAAGGTTCTATCTAGAGCAATATGGAGGTAGCGACGACGTGTGGATTGGAAAGGTCCTCTATAGGTAACTTTTCATTTCACATTGAGGAGCACCCAGCTCACAATTTCAGTTCTAGGCAAAACCCATAGAAAAAGCTTTATCGCTAAAATCAACAACCTATTCAGAATGCCTCTGGTCAACAATGACCTGTACCTAAAGGCGGCGAAGGCTGATTTCACCAATTTCCAGCAAATGTGCCGACTTGAGTGGCATGACCTAAAAAGGTGGGTATCGACCAAATTCATATAAGAACTAGTACATACAATGTCGTTCAAGTAAGGGTGGTACGACAGGAATAATCCGTATTCTAACTCCAAATTTCTTACATCTATAAGCAGGTGGTATGACAGGAATAATCTGCAAATGCATGGTCTGTCTGAAAGTAGCGCACTGAGAGCTTACTTCTTAGCTGCAGCCAACATCTTTGAACCGAACCGAGCAGTGGAGCGCCTGGCATGGGCTCGCACGGCGATACTTACCGATGTTGTCTCCACCTACTTTCAACACAACGGTTGTGCTCCGGACCTGAGAGAACGGCTCAGTACTTGTAACCTCACATGTGAACGCCACCAGAGTCTACCAAGGTTTGATTGAGCATATTTCTATGTTCCATCATTGTCTAATATTACTTTTGTCTCAATTTCGAAAGAAAGAAAGAAAAGGTTTTCCTCAATAAAAGAAAATAAATAAATAATACTACTAATTAAAACTACTGCCTAGCTAGCTTCTATTTTGTTTTATCCTAAGAGTTTGCTTAGTGATCTACTCCCTTTGTTCCTAAATATAAGTCTTTTTAGAGATTTCAATATAGACTACATATGGAGCAACAAATGTGTGAATCTATGCTCTAAAGTAGGTCTATATACATCGGTATGTAGTTCATATTGAAATATCTAAAAGGACTTATTTTTAGGAATGGATGGAGTACATGACATGCATGGAAGAATAACAACACTCTCCCATTATCTAAAACCACATGTGCGTGTGCATGCAGGGTAGCAATAATGGATTGGACAGAAAATAGCATACTACATGTTCTTCAGGAGCTGATCATGGACCTTGGCAAATTTGACAATGCCACCGACACTCTTCGCGAAGCTGTGAAATATCTTACCCACGCTCAAATGCATTCATTATAAACACCTGATATTTTTTTTGAGGGAAACAGCAGGACTCTGCTGCGTATTTTTATTAATTTCAAATAAATGAATACAAATAGTCCAAGAAGAGAAAAAAGAACTATACATCAAAGCAAAAAAGAAAACCTAGGAAAGGTAAAAGGAACAAGCATGCATACATACGCAAACAACAAATACAAGCAACAATAACACCCCACAAAAGAAGAAGAACAGGCTCAATCTGAATCTGGACTAGCGAGTTATCTGAACATTGCAACCCAATCCTATATAGATGATACTGTTTTTTAGCCGAAATATATGATACTATTTACCAAACATATATGTTCCATGTTACACCTTTGCCCAATGGAAACAGAAAATTATAATTTAAGTCCTCTGGCAACTGCAGTGGAAGGGTTGGCTTATGGCATGGACCGCAGAGGAGAGAAGTGGAACATGTGAATGGAGTACAGCGTTGTTGTTAGTTCACACAATCGAGATCTGCTCAGGAAGACACAGTTCGACTGACCATCAGCTGAACGTTTGGGAGTATACCCAGCTCGAGGAGCTCACCTCTTCAATATGCCGCAAACTCGCAGCTAGGGTTCTTGCAAAGGTTTGTATCTATTGTGGATATCAAGAATTCTTATACATGTTTATATATCCATTTGCCCATACGGTGCATGTTTTCTCAATTAATCCACGACAATAATTTTCAATGACTCAATCAGCATGGACATAGAATGGAAAACATAGAGGATATAGACCGACAAGTGGATTTGGAGATGGGAGAACTTGCTCATCATGTTCTTCAGAGCTGCAACGGTATCATAAAACTGACTGGGCAGACTTTTCTCCACATGGTGAAGAGTTTCAACTACGTCGCCATGTGCTCATATGACACAATTGATTGCCATATCTACAAAGTCTTATTGGAAGATGTCATTTAAATCATCTACAATGGTTTGTACCAAGTTTATATCTAGCAGACACACAAAAGCAAATTTGCCTCTCTAAAGAACAATTACCTCATTGTGCTTATACGTGATGAATAATTATTGCATGGTAGTAAGGATTGTCATGGTTGCATGGATTGTTTACAAATGTATATTACTCTTTGCTTTATTAGTATATAACTAGCAAAGTGGCCTGCTCGATGCGAGGGCTAGAATTTTATATAGTTTAATGATGAGAATATATTATTTGATTTGTAAAAAGAAAATTTTAAACCAAATGTAATGAAATTTATAAATGTAAGAACTTTCTAAAGTAATGTTGTTATCATGATACAAACAACCTAAAAGCTAAAAGCTAAAAGGGGTATAACATAAGTCATTTAATATCATTCTTTGATCAGAAAATCTATTAATCCAAAAAGATAAAAGGCGTACAACATTGGACATATTTTAGATATAATTAATCCAAAAATCATGTAATATTGACATTGGTTTTTCCTTTTGTGTCATGATGTTTGTTTCAGTTGGTTTATCTTTGGCCTTAATCTTCAACATTGGATATTCATAACTAAGATAAAAAGGAATGTATGACTTTTCTTTCTATCCTAGACTATGGAATAATAGTTTTTATCCTTGAAGCCAGTTCCTTGATACATAGGTTATATATCTGCTTTGCAGAGCATAGAGCAAGCATTGAGATGTAGATACCAATAAATCATTGGCTAAACTATATACATCTTTGGTCATACGTTCGAACTAAGATTTTGTATTTGAGGTAAGCTCTGTCATTAACTCCATGTATATGTGATATTTGCTTTGCGTCTTGTTTTGGCTGTACTTACCGAGAAAGAAATAAATGCTTCCTAAATGAAGTACTCCCTCCATTTCTTTTTAGTCTGCATATAAGGTTTGGTCAAAGTCAAGTTTGGTAAAGTTTGACTAACTTTATATTAAAAAATATCAACATTCACAATACGAAATTAATATTTTCAGATGCACTATGAAATGTATTTTCATATTATATAATTTTAGTATTGTAGATGTTCATATGTTTTAATATAAATTTGGTCAAACTTTGTGTAGTTTGACTTTGACCAAAACTTATATGCGGAGTAAAAAGATATGGAGGGAGTACCCTTATGATTCAGCGTGTAGAGGTTTCAGGATGCCGTGTAAGAATCTTGAATCTACACTTCACTTTTGTCATGTCCCTTGTTTAGTTAGCAGAATTTAGTTGTATAATTCTTAGCCCCGCACAAAAGGACCATGCAAGTATGCATTATAGTATCATAAGTTGGTGTTTGAACCATTAACCAGGTAGGTTCATACTTGCAGAAAAGGCAGGATCCTAGAAATAAGAGGTTGATTTTGAGCATTATTATTGAGCAAGTACTTCGGAGAAGATGGTTATATGGACAAAAGTTTATATACACATACATGACAATAATAGAAATATGGTTTTTCCCAATTCATATGTACGTCATCACTTAGACTACTGAAGGTATAAATCTGAACCTACAAAACCGAAGGATGGAGAAAAGCAATCCCATTTAGCAGGTACCAAATACTATGTATTATTGTTTGCATGTTGAAAGGTCAATTTGACGAACAAAAATGTAAATCGATGGAACACATTGCATTCGAAGAGAAATCATGTTTGGTAAGGGGTAAATCTACTGTTTCCGATATAGGCAAAGTTAAATTTCTAAAACTTGGACTTCGCCAGAATGGGCATACCTCGGGCCTTGCTTTGTAGAGCCCAATCTGGTGCCAAGCCAGCCCCACCATAGAAGTATGGCATATTTTGTTGTATTTTTTAAATAAAGCATTTCCAAATAAATAGTTGAGTATTTTTTTGAGAATGGAGTATTATGTTTTCTTTTGAGGGGTAAACCCAAGTTTATTCATCAAAGTCCACATGATGTGGGATACAATGTAGGTCACGGGGTTGGTCAAACCAGATGTGGCGTCCTGGACCCCGTGATAGAGAAAACTTGGATAATCTATGTCCTTCACAATTAACAACACGACCTTCAAACAAAAAACTACAATGAAAGATAGAAGCTTTGAGATTGATCTTCTTGATGGCGTGCCCGCCTACGTCTGGACGCACTCCATCGTCGAGCACGTCATCGGCCACACCTGCGCGCTGGACGTCATGGACGAGCGATCCATCTCCATCTCGGACACACGCGACATTGGCCTCTGGGCATGGACGGCCAACCCGAGCAGGATCCTGAAGGTGGTCTGGCTGACCTTCACGTCGTGCGCTCCCGACGGCGTCACGATCTCGGCACGGCAGCCGGCGCGCTGCCTGCGCGGCGCCACCTTCCGCGTCATCGTCCACCTGCTGCGGGTTGAGGACTACACCTCGGCTCCCCTCGACATGGAGACGCAAGACGGCCGGCAGGTGGCATACTCCCCTCCGACATCCGTGTTCCGCCGTGCCACTGCGGAACCATCGACGGCCACGCTCCTGTGTCCTCTGACGACGTCGTCATCCCCGACGAGTTCAACTCCCGCGGCACCACGAGCGGGGTTCGCCGCGTGGCCGGGCCAGTGGCGGGGGCGCTGGTGCCTATCGCGAGCCGCGTCGGTGGCAGCGCGATGATGAAGGCGATGACTTCGATGATCGGACGGGCGGCACTGGTGGCGGGCGGGCTGGGCGCGTCCATGGCGAGGCCGTTACGCGTCCTCGCTCTCGCTCCCCGCATCGGCGTGATGGCCGCGAGGCTGGCCGGCGTGGAGGCGGCGGGCGGCGCCACGCGGCCGAGTCCTCCGCGGTTGTTGGCTGCTTCAGGAGGATGGGGGTGGTGACGCTGGCCGAGGCCAAGGTCCGGCGGGTTTTCAGCGGCAAGGAGGCTGACGAGCGTCTTGCACTGCGTGAGGTGGTGCTTAGGGAAGCTGCCGAGCTGCGTAGCCTTATCGCCCTGCCGGCTGCGCCTGCCTCGGTTTTGGCCGGTGTCGGCCTGTCGCCGCCTCCGCTCCTCCTGGAGCCTTCGTCTCCGCTCCTCCTGGAGCCTGGGCGGCCCATGCCCGTGGGGAAGGAAGCCCGGTTCGACGGGGCTTGCAGCGCTCTGGGAGAGCTCTGCATCGGCAACGCCCCTCCGGGTTTTGGCGCTCCTGCGACGCCTTCTCTGTCCGGCTTGGCGTCTGCGAGCCTCTGCACTCCCTGCACTCTGAGACGACCGTGGTCGACTCGCCGCCTGGCAGCGGACCCATGATCACTCTGGTGGCCTTTCCCCTGCCTCCGACGGTGCTCCTGGGTCCCTACCCTGCAGCCTCCCCTGCCCGTGCGAGTCTCGCGGGTGCCACGATTGTGCCGACGACGCCGCTGGTCTCCTCTCCGGCCTCCCCTGCCCAGGCGGGCCTCCTTGGCGCCTCTGCCGCAGCGCCGGAGGGCGCCTCCATGCCTACTGCCGACGCAGTTCCGGGGGGCGCTGACACGCTTGCTGCCGGCGAGCTTGGCCGGTTCCTAGACTCCATCGCCGCCCCCTGCAACGCCCCTGTTGCCTGCCCCGGTGCCGAAGCCTACCAGAACTCATGGAGCCAGAGGCGTCAACCTCTCCTCGCCTCGCAGGAGCGGGAGGATCACCCAAAAGAAGACGCGACAGTGCCTCCAGGGCAGCTCCGCGGTCCAGGAGCTGATTGCCCGTGCCTGCAACCTGCTCGGCCCAGACACGGAGATGGACGCCGGGGCTCAGTCTGCCTATGAGTCGCTGTTCAACACTCCTCTTGCGGCTCCTGTCATACAGGAAATTGAAACCCTGGCGAAGCATGTCAAGGCGGCCAAAACCAAGCCAGGAAAGAAGATTGCAGCCGCCAGTGAGGCCCCCGGTGTTGATTTGTCTGTCCGGAGGTCACCTGCCAATCCTGTCAAAGGTAAGGGAGTTTAGATCCCGCATGGAGTCAAACTATGAAAAACTGATACCCTGTAAAAGGAAAAAACAGCTTACCGCGAGAGCGTGACGCTGCGCACTGAATCCGCGATCCTCAGTAGCGGATGCGGGAGCCTCGGCGCCCTTGAAAAGCACCTTCCAGGCATCTTCGTACGTCGTGTCGAAGAGCCTGCTCAGAGTTTGGTGCCGCGCCGGGTCGAACTCCCACAGGTTGAAAGCCCGTGTTGGCACGGGAGGATCAAGCGGATGAGCATAACCTGGACTACGTTGACAAGTTTGAGCTTCTTGTCCACCAGGGTTTGACGCATGTTTGGAGTCCGGTTAGCTCTCCTTTTTTACCCCACGACAGGCCCGTCTCTTTCCAGGACGTGAGCCGCGTTGGGGGTCCGGACCGGAACTCGGGGGGCGCGACCCATTCGGCGTCGCGCGGCTCGGTGATGTAAAACCACCGATTGCCACCCCTTCAGGGTCTCCACAAAGGAGCCCTCAGGACGTTGGCCATCTTGCCCACCATGGCGCCTCCGCACTCCGCCTGGCTGCCGCGCACCTGTTGGGACAACACTTCGGTGTCGTCTGTAGGGCGGGGGGAGGAAGCCGTCGGAAGCGAGTTCACATCCGACGAATCCAGTGAGCCGCTCGACGACGCGTCGAGCCGGTCTTTGGGCGGGCTACATAAACATATTCGGCGTAAGGGAAAGCTGTGCAATAAACGAATACTATGAATTACTCGGGTATCCGGATACTTACGATTTGTCCAGGGGCTTGGCCCTGGGCGCCCACTCCTCTCCGCCGCCGTCGGCGTCAGTGGAGCAGTCCGGAGGAAGGGTTTTCCCCTTCTTGGATCCTTCGCCTCCCCAGTTGGGGCGGCCTTCCTTTTCTTCCCTTCCCCCGCTGGAGGGGGAGGGGTCTCTTCTTCCTCCTCCTCATCTTCGCGGGAGGAGTGCGTCTTGGATTCATCAGATGATGAATCCGACACCTCCGGGCGTCGGGCACTCTTTCGAGTCCCTGTGGCCTTCTTCTTGAACTTCTTCTCCGGCACCACATAGGGTGCCGGAACCAGCAGCTTCGCCAAGCGAGCATCCGCTGGGCCTTCGGGCAAAGGAGCCGGACAGTTGATCTGTCCGGAGGTCACCTACCAATCCTGTCAAAGGTAAAGGGAGTTTAGATCCCGCATGGAGTCAAACTATGAAAAATTGATACCCTGTAAAAGGAAAAAACAGCTTACCGTGAGAGCGTGACGCTGCGCACTGAATCCGCGATCCTTAGTAGCGGATGCGGGAGCCTCGGCGCCCTTGAAAAGCACCTTCCAGGCATCTTCGTACATCGTGTCGAAGAGCCTGCTCAGAGTTTGGTGCCGCGCCGGGTCGAACTCCCATAGGTTGAAAGCCCGTTGTTGGCACGGGAGGATCAAGCGGATGAGCATAACCTGGACTACGTTGACAAGTTTGAGCTTCTTGTCCACCAGGGTTTTGACGCATGTTTGGAGTCCGGTTAGCTCTCCTTTTTTACCCCACGACAGGCCCATCTCTTTCCAGGACGTGAGCCGCGTTGGGGTCCGGACCGGAACTCGGGGGCGCGACCCATTCGACGTCGCGCGGCTCGGGGATGTAAAACCACCCAGATTGCCACACCTTCAGGGTCTCCACAAAGGAGCCCTCAGGACGTTGGCCATCTTGCCCACCATGGCGCCTCCGCACTCCGCCTGGCTGCCGCGCACCACCTTCGGCTTGACATTGAAAGTCTTGAGCCAGAGCCCGAAATGGGGGCGGATGCGGAGGAAGGCCTCGCACACGATGATAAACGCCGAGATGTTGAGGACGAAGTTCGGGGCCAGATCGTGGAAATCCAGGCCGTAGTAGAACATGAGCCCCCGGACAAATGGGTGGAGAGGGAAGCCCAGTCCGCGGAGGAAATGGGGGAGGAACACCACCCTCTCATGGGGCCTAGGGGTGGGGATGAGCTGCCCCTTTCCGGGGAGCCGGTACGCAATGTCGTTAGACAGGTATCCGGCCTTCGTCAGCTTTTTGATATGTCCCTCCATGACGGAGGAGACCATCCACTTGCCTCCCGCTCCGGACATGGCTGGAGAAGGTTGAGGTTGGGAGTGCGGACTTGGGCGCTGGAGCTCGAGTGCGCAAGAATGGATAGGCGAAGGAGGAAGATGGCGTAGGTGAAAAGGTGGATCTTTATCCCCTTATATGGATGGACGCCGCTACATGTCCCCACCAGCCTGATAAAACTCGCTTATCTCCAAGCGCCGTAATCGATGGCGCGGTTGGGTTACCCACGCCCGTATTGATGAGAATCCCGGAATAGGGGGACACGATCTCTGCTTTAACAAGATGTGCCAAGGAAACCGCCTCGCATGACGCGCTGAGATGGGACAGTAAAACGGTTCGAATAAAAGCTTGGCCGTGGTGTGATGTCACACTACGGAATACGTCGGCAGATTAGATTTGTGTAAATATTATTCTCTCTATGGCAATATGTGGAAACTTATTTTGCAGAGCCGGACACTATCTTTGTGTTCAAAATCTTCTATGAAGTACTTGGAGGAGGAACCCGCCTTGCAATGCCGAAGACAATCTGCGCGCCGGACTCGTCGTCATTGAAGCCTGGTTCAGGGGCTACTGAGGGAGTCCTGGATTAGGGGGTGTTCGGATGGCCGGACTATACCTTCAGCCGGACTCCTGGACTATGAAGATACAAGATTGAAGACTTCGTCCCGTATCCGGGAGGGACTTTCCTTGGCGTGGAAGGCAAGCTTGGCGATACGCATATGCAGATCTCCTACCATTGTAACCGACTCTCTGTAACCCTAACCCTACCCGGTGTCTATATAAACCGGAGGGTTTTAGTCCGTAGGACAACATACACATCAACAATCATACCATAGGCTAGCTTTTAGGGTTTAGCCTCCTCGATCTCGTGATAGATCTACTCTTGTACTACCCATATCATATATATTAATCAAGCAGGACGTAGGGTTTTACCTCCATCGAGAGGGCCCGAACCTGGGTAAAACTTTGTGTCCCTTGTCTCCTGTTACCATCCGGCCTAGACGCACAGTTCGGGACCCCCCTACCCGAGATCCGCCGGTTTTGACACCGACAGTCTCCCTCGTTGCCGCCGCGACGTGGGCGTTGGTGACCTCCTGCTGCGCGGCGGCGGCCGCCGCGATGGCTTCATCCCTTGCGTCCGTGGCGTGTCTCCGGCCCTTCCTCTTGGCTGACTCCCTTCCCCATTGTCCGGGTGTCAGCGTCTTCTTCGGCTTGGGCGCAGCGGCGGTCTTGCGGGGAGCGCGAGGCTTGCCTTTGCAGGAGGGGGCGGCATCATGCCGGACGAGGCGAGGGAGGCGAGGCCGGCAGCGGCGTCGAGGTCGGGTACGTCGTCGTCCATGGTGGGGGCGGGGCGGGAGCGCGCGCGGGCGGGAGGGTTTTGAGGGGAAATGGAGGGAAATGGTGGAGGCTGCCACCGACCAGCAGGCCCGGGGGAGGAGAAGGTGCGCGTGTCCGTCTCGTGTCCGCGCCGACGCAAATCCTGCTGAAAAATGGGCCGGGAATGGATCGACAGGCGGATGCCAAGCAGACGCACATCCGTTTGAATCGGCGCGTTGAGCCGACTTTTCTGTCCGCACCGACCCAAACAGACGACAGCGGATGAAATGGGTCGCCCAGTTTCAGCATGGTAGTAAGGTTAGATATATTTCTTTCCTTCCTTCTCCTCGAGCTGCTTCTTGGCACGCCCGAGCTCTTGCTCGGACTTCTCGAGGCTCTGCTTCAGCATGTCCACTTCTGCAGTCAGTGCGGCGGACGCCAGCAGAGAAGCCTGCATACGCATATTGACTCCTTTGTTAGACTCCTGCGAATTTTTGATCCTCTATTCGGCTTTTCTTCGCGAATGCCCAACAGAGCATCAGGGGCTACTGTCTATGCGGTAATAACTATTTTCACATTATTTACTTACCTCAAAGCCTGTAAAAAGGCTAGTACAAGCTTCAGTCAGTCCGCTCTTGGCGGACTGAACCTTCTGGACCACCGCACTCATAATAGTGCGGTGCCCCTCGTCGATGGAGGCGCCTTCGAGCACCTCCAACAGATTGTCCGGCGCCCCCGGTTGGACGGAGGTCACCGGCATGGTGGGCTTGCTCCTCTTGGAAGGAGGTCGCCCGCCGGACTCTGGAACCTTTGAAGGTTCCGGAGCGGTGTCCGGCCCTGAGCCGGACTTGGAGCCCTGGGGGTTTCATCCCCTTTTCTCCTGGAGTCCGGGAGGTCACCTTGCGGCGCCTCCAGGACCACCTCCTCCCGGCTTGGGACCTGTTGGGACAACACTTCGGTGTCGTCTGTAGGGCGGGGGGAGGAAGTCGTCGGAAGCGAGTTCACATCCGACGAATCTAGTGAGCCGCTCGACGACGCGTCGAGCCGGTCTTTGGGCGGGCTGCATAAACATATTCGGTGTAAGGGAAAGCTCTGCAATAAACGAATACTATGAATTACTCCGGTATCCGGATACTTACGATTTTTCCAGGGGCTTGGCCTCCTGGGCGCCCACTCCTCTCTGCCGCCGTCGGCGTCGGTGGGGCAGTCCGGAGGAAGGGTTTTCCCCTTCTTGGATCCTTCGCCTCCCCAGTTGGGGCGACCTTCCTTTTCTTCCCTTCCCCCGCTGGAGGGGGAGGGGTCTCTTGTTCCTCCTCCTCGTCTTCGCGGGAGGAGTGCGTCTTGGATTCGTCGGATGATGAATCCGACACCTCCGGGCGTTGGGCACTCTTTCGAGTCCCTGCGGCCTTCTTCTTGACCTTCTTCTCCGGCACCACATAGGGTGCCGGAACCAGCAGCTTCGCCAAGCGAGCATCCGCTGGGCCTTCGGGCAAAGGAGCCGGACAGTTGATCTGTCCGGAGGTCACCTGCCAATCCTCTCAAAGGTAAAGGGAGTTTAGATCCCGCATGGAGTCAAACTATGAAAAACTGATACCCTGTAAAAGGAAAAAACAGCTTACCGCGAGAGCGTGATGCTGCGCACTGAATCCGCGATCCTCAGTAGCGGATGCAGGAGCCTCGGCGCCCTTGAAAAGCACCTTCCAGGCATCTTCGTACGTCGTGTCGAAGAGCCTGCTCAGAGTTTGGTGCCGTGCCGGGTCGAACTCCCACAGGTTGAAAGCCCGTTGTTGGCACGGGAGGATCAAGCGGATGAGCATAACCTGGACTACGTTGACAAGTTTGAGCTTCTTGTCCACCAGGGTTTTGACGCATGTTTGGAGTCCGGTTAGCTCTCCTTTTTTACCCCACGACAGGCCCGTCTCTTTCCAGGACGTGAGCCGTGTTGGGGGTCCGGACCGGAACTCGGGGGGCGCGACCCATTCGGCGTCGCGCGGCTCGGTGATGTAAAACCATCCAGATTGCCACCCTTTCAGGGTCTCCACAAAGGAGCCCTCAGGACGTTGGCCATCTTGCCCACCATGGCGCCTCCGCACTCCGCCTGGCTGCCGCGCACCACCTTCGGCTTGACGTTGAAAGTCTTGAGCCAGAGCCCGAAATGGGGGCGGATGCGGAAGAAGGCCTCACACACGACGATAAACGCCGAGATGTTGAGGACGAAGTTCGGGGCCAGATCATGGAAATCCAGGCCGTAGTAGAACATGAGCCCCCGAACAAATGGGTGGAGAGGGAAGCCCAGTCCGCGGAGGAAATGGGGGAGGAACACCACCCTCTCATGAGGCCTAGCGGTGGGGATGAGCTGCCCCTTTTCGGGGAACCGGTACGCGATGTTGTTAGACAGGTATCCGGCCTTCCTCAGCTTTTTGATATGTCCCTCCGTGACGGAGGAGACCATCCACTTGCCTCCCGCTCCGGACATGGCTGGAGAAGGTTGAGGTTGGGAGTGCGGACTTGGGCGCTGGAGCTCGAGTGCGCAAGAATGGATAGGCGAAGGAGGAAGAAGGCGTATGTGAAAAGGTGGATCTTTATCCCCTTATATGGATGGACGCAGCTACATGTCCCCACCAGCCCGATAAAACTCGCTTATCTCCAAGCGCCGTAATCGATGACGCGGTTGGGTTACCCACGCCCGTATTGATGAGAATCCCGGAATAAGGGGACACGATCTCTGCTTTAACAAGACGTGCCAAGGAAACCGCCTCGCATGACGCGCTGAGATGGGACAGTAAAACGGTTCGAATAAAAGCTTGGCCGTGGTGTGATGTCACACTACGGAATACGTCGGCAGATTAGATTTGTGTAAATATTATTCTCTCTATGGCAATATGTGGAAACTTATTTTGCAGAGCCGGACACTATCTTTGTGTTCAAAATCTTCTATGAAGTACTTGGAGGAGGAACCCGCCTTGCAATGCCGAAGACAATCTGCGCGCCGGACTCGTCGTCATTGAAGCCTGGTTCAGGGGCTACTGAGGGAGTCCTGGATTAGGGGGTGT
>NW_024113932.1:0-64239 GCF_003073215.2 Triticum urartu
GAGATGATCAACGTCGAAAACGACTCTAGTGTAGTGGGGTGAGAGAGAGGAGGCCGGGAGGAGGCCAAGATGACGGACCCCGTTGGCGTTGCGGCGAACTGCAGTGTGCGCGCCATTGCAGCGTCGGTGCAGTAGGAGGACGACAGAGAGTAGACCGAGATGAGCGACGCCGGAAACGACTCTAGTGTAGTAGGACGCTGCCAAGGAGATCAAGGGGGAGGGCATCGGCGTCAAGAGGGACGAATAGGAGGACTTTGAGCAGAGGACAGAGGAGCTCGACATGGCGGCGTCAGTGCAGTAGACTGTTGTTCAAAAAGAGATGAAGCTACGATCGTCGAAACAAAAAACTTACAACACAAATGTTGTGAGGAACTGCGAGATTAGGCTGCTGGTCAAAGGAAATTTCAAATGATCGATCGTGCATGACGAATCTGACAAAATTTGTCCAGAATAGCTCCAAGCGGGAAGACGAAATTAAGAACTTACGGCCGACAAAAGTACGAACCGACCGCCTGAATGGAACCATAACATCGAGGTGCATCTTTTTCATGTAGAGCTTACCTCGAACCGAAATACCGTTGTATAGATCAGAGGGAGGAGATTAGATAGGAGCTTACTCAAGGTTGAATAAGACCTCACTTCACTCGTGCAAGGGCCCGCTCGCTTGCGCTCGTCTCAGCCTGGCTTGCAAGAAACTGCCGATTCAAGCGTTTCCAGCGAGCCAGGCTCTGGGTTGCTTTAAGAAGCGTGCGATGTAGACCAACATGAAAACCAGTCAACCAAGGTTGGCCTCTAGGCGGGCAACCAAACACGCCCATACTCACGCCCGTACTGTCTCTCTATAGCCCAGATTCTGGTCAGCAAAGTATTCCCTGCGTTTTTTTTTTACTTGAGGCACTTTTTTTTTTGCTCGCCAAGGGATTGGTGAAATTTACTAGGGCGCGATACGTCACGTACGTAGTACGTGGATTAGTTGCAGCATCGACCAGAAGGCATTGATCGACATACTACTAGCTCATAAATTCCTGCGGGACACCTTAACGAGAAAAGGACCCTAATAATCAAGGCCACCGTACGTACGTACGCGATCAAACGAGACGACTAGTCGACACGTATGAGCACCCACCCACACGCACTGCACCGATCTCCGGATCCGCTCGCCTGCCCTTGAGTTAGTTAACCCACCCACACAGCTGCTCGCTCAGCACCTGTGCACGCACGCACGCGAGAGATTAATTAAGCTTCAGTTACACCGGCCAGGCCAGCTCGATCGACGGAGTAGTACTTGGTTTAGTCATCATTAACCTAACCAAACCGGCCGCCAAAACCTAGGACAGGACAGAGCATCAAGCTAATTAAACTACTCCCTCCTTTCCGGTTTATAAAAACAAGTACAATAGAGCTGAGTTAGCAAGCTATAAGAATTAAACTAATATATTTCTGCTTAGTTGGAGGAGAGAGAAGATAAGCGGGCTCTTCGTGAAGAGCCAACTCTAGCACGTGCTTCTAGGCACTTTGTGAGAATGAAAGGTGGGCCACATAATAAAAAAGTAATACACTCTTTTGATCTATTATTATATATGTTGGCTATAAGATGGGCTGTAGATGACATGGCACTGGCTTGTAGGCAGCAGGTGGCTATATTATTAACCATGCTCTAAGGCTCAATTCAAATTCTCACCAACCAAGGTAGATGGTGAGTGCTGGAATATTTTTTATAGTTTGCAAAAGTATCCAATTAATGCTCTTGTTTTTCTCAAAAAAGTATGTTTACCAATGCATTAATTGCAATGCATGCATGCATAAATTACATGCATTGATCAATTTTCTGTTAGTACTTTCATGCAATGATTTAATGCATCTTGAAATCTGAATATGTGATGAAAAACAATCAAATTGAGCCTTATGAAATGGAAAAACTAAAATTTTGAGATAAACTTTATAAACCGGAAAGGAGGGAGTAGTGATCACCAGCTTAATTGATGCCTCGGCTAGTTAGCTGGCTGGGTTCTAGCTTGGTCAAAATAGCTACTAGTACTCTACTCTAGACTCTAGTACAGCCTGCTCGGAACAGCTAACTGCACAGTATACTTCTAATCGAGTGGCACAGTTGGCAGTGAGTGGACTGCTGAGACGTACAGCTAGGCACTGCCAGAGAAGCCTAGCGCGTCGTCAACTTGGGGCAAATTTAATAAATTTGATCTGTGGACAAAATCAAATCATAAAATGAACTGCTCGTGAAACTATTTCACGCGGGTGATCTTTTTGTGTGACGTCCGACATGAAGGCGTCACACTACATTGTGCAACGCCTCATAGATAGACGCTACACGCCTGGCCAATGTTGCACCCCAAACTGCCTAAAAATTGCTAAGTCATTGTGCAAAGCCTACGAGCTAGGCGCTGCACTGTATAGTGTGACGCCTAGCTCTGAAGCGCTGCACTAGTGGTTGCACTATAAAATGAAGCAACCACTAGTGCAACGCCTAGAAACTAGGCGCCACACTGTATAGTGTGGCGCCTAGCTCTCAGGCGCTGCACACTGACTTTGTAATTTTCGGATCACATGGGTGCGATGTTGGCCAGGCATGTAGCGCCTATCTGTGAGGCGTTGCACAGTGTAGTGTGACGCCTTCGTATCGGAGGTCACACAAAAAGATTAACCACGTGAAATAGTTTCACAGGTAATTCATTCTGTGATTTGATTTTGTCCATGAATCAAATTTGTCAATTTTGACTCAACTTGGATCGTGCTGGCCTACTTCCGGCTTAAGCCGTCCACGTCACGCGTGGAAACCAGCAGGGGACGGGACACGCGCGCACGTACGTGGACGTTGATGTATCACGAGATGATCACATCTTCATCTCCACCGCACTGACTATTCGCAGCAGGCTTACACCAACTTTACCAGACCCGTACATTACGCGAACCCACATAATTTCGGCACGGGCTTGGTCCAATTTTTTATTAGAACAGAGTCAGTATACTCATCGGACGACCCGCAAACCGACCCTAGCTTTTTCTAAATAGTCGAATAAAGTCGAGTAGGGCCGGCAACAAGGACTAGGAAGATACGGGCTAGTTTGTTTTCTAGGGGAAGGCTTTATGCAAGATATGCACGTGAGTAGATCAGTATATGCGTATTTGCTAAAGCAGTATATCTACGGGTTTGCAGGACAGAGACGGATAGAAACCGTATCCTCGCGCCGCCGGCGTTTCGTTGCAATTCCCCACTTCCCTCCTCACATTTCTCGTCGCCGATGAGCTCCTTTCCGTCTCCAGCTGCCATGTGGGGCCGCATGTGAAGCTCCGGTGACAGCTCCAACAGGGGCGACCACCCTGAGCACGAGCGGCGTGTCCGCTCGGACAGCGCGAGGAAGCGTGCGGCGAGGAAGTGGACGAACGAGGGTCTCGAACCGCCGCCGAGGCTCCTCGGTCGCGAGACGGAGGAGTACGACCGTCCGCACGGGCGTACGCCCTCCTCGGCCGCGAGCTCTTCCTCTTCCGGCGTGGCGCTTCTCCTCGTGAAGAGGGAGTGGTCGAAGGAGCCAGAGGGTATCGAGTTCGTCGCTGTCAAGTAGGAGCCGGAGGAGATCGAGTGCCGAGGGGTCGTCGGGCCCGAAGATTTCGCGGCCGATGTCGACGCGGTCATGACTGCCATTGCCGAACGGAGCTGGCATAAGGAGGCGGAGTGCTAGCGCCACGACGAGGAGCTCGAAGACCTCATCCTCAAGCACGGCCAACCTTGCCACGAAGGACAAGGACAACGAGTGGTGGCGCATCCGCGAGGAGCAGAGGCAAAGTTCATTGATCTTGTCAGCTCCGACGAGGAGGACTGAGCTCCTCCACCGCGTCGTCCTCGGCCGCGAGCACATCCATTTTGGTACATCGACCTCGGCCTCGCCGCCGCGAGATCCCCCACCCCTTTCTAGTAGTAGTAGTAGTAGAAGAAGAATGTAGTATGTATGATCTTGTAGTATGTGATGAACTAGTGTATGATCATGTAGTATGTGATGAATTATTGTATGATCATGTAGTATGTGATGAACTAGTGCTGTTGCGATTTCTCCTGCGAAAGTTTTTCTTTAAATTATACAGTTTCATATACGGGGTTTACTGTGCCATGCATAATTTTAACCCGTAAAACAGTAATTCGTAGAACTGTAAACACCTTATGCGGACCGCTACTATACAGGGTCTACTAGAGTTGCTCCTAACCTGTGCAGCGACTGATCCTGCTTACTTGGAGATCAGGCAGAGCACGCTGGTGCCGGTGAAATACGAATTCTGCAGCAATGTTGCCACGCTCAACTGTAGGACGGTTGGTCCTGCTAATTTCTCAGTCCTTCAAGTTCATAAAAAATGTAGGATTGATTAGTCAAGAATTTTTCATAGACATTTGGCACTTCAAATCTCAAAACCGAGCAAGCGGGTTCAAATCCCAATTTCAATGTAAAACCGGTCACGCGGAAACGGTTCTCTCTCCTCACTTGCCATGTGGGACAGGCCGTGGGTCAAACGGGCGCATGGTGTCTCTCTCCTCATCACAGCTCTCTCCCCTGCCCGACACTTCTTCACTCCTTTCTCTGTCCTGAGTCCTGACCGCCTCGCCGGCCGACGGCCTGGCCTGTGTTCGTCGCCGTCGCCGTCGCCATGCGTACTCGCGAGGAGATCATCGTGTGGGTGAGTGAGGGCAGAAGCAAACGTACTACTCCACATTTCTTCTTTCTAAAACGATGCAAGGGAAATTTGAACTCTCCTATGCGCAATGTGTGTGTGGGCAGAAATCACATATTTGACCTGAGGGCCAAATCAAATCATAAACTAACCTCATTCAGAAAAAATTTCACTCTGCTGATCCTTTCTTGTGGCGCCCGACAGCTGAGCGCCACACACTACTATGCAGCGCTTTTTTCTTGGGCGTCGCACCTCCTACCAGCGTGGCAGCCTGGTCCAGGTGCGGCCCCACAGACAGCACTGCAGCGCCTCATACTTAGACGCCACACTTGTAATGTGCAACGCCTAGCTCTTGGGCGCTGCACAGTGAGTTAAAGCGCATCGGCCCAGCCCGGCCAGACAGTTCTTCCCCCTCTCCGCTCTCTGGACAGAGAGCAGCGGTGGCGCCCCCATTGAATCCCCCCCCCCACATCCCTCTCAGATCTGAAGATTTGATCCGTGGATTCGATCTCCAATCCATCCTACTAGGTAAACTCCTCCGTTCCCTTTCTTTTCCTCCATAAATTTGTTGCCATTTTAGAGATTTGTCCAAGATTTGATGGAACCCTTGATTTGCTTGATTTGCTTGATTTAGGATGTGTAGTCATAATGGTAGTACCGTAGTGTTGTTGTTTAGTTCACAATATATAGTTCTTGTTAGTGAAACCCTAGATTGTTTTGTTTATATATCTACATACATACATACATACATACATACATACATACATACATACATACATACACATATATATATATATAGGTAAAATGTTTGGGGCACCTAGGTGCCTGGGCACCTAGCTGGTTTTTCATTAATGCCTCGTGGATTCAAACCCATTAAATTTTGCATGCAAGATTTTCCATATGTGATACTAGCGCGCATGCATTTGTTTCCAAACAATACATACATCCATAACTTCGCTTCCATTCACGATCGTTCTTTATTCTTTCCAAAATAAAAATATATACCTTAGTACAGACGACATGCTTGATATACCTAAGGTACGGTAGATAGAAATGATATACCAAAGAAATATGCAAAATCAAAGGACATACATATGGAGTACTGATGGAGATACATGGTACGTTGGGCTCCAAGGATATACATAGGTATTACTTACTCTCCACTATGTATGAAGAACTAGTGGAGATACATGATGTTGGGCTCGATGAAAAAATATATACACACATCGTATGGTCTCATACTGTGGGTATATAATACCTTGTAATTTTCTTAAAGGTCTTAAACATGTGTGGGTATATGATACCTTCAATTCTTAAAATATTTACATTGAGCCGCAAGTTTTTGTATGGACGTTATATTCTATTCCCGCAAAAAAATGGACACTATATCCTAATTACTGGATAGCCATTTTTTGTATGATATATTCATCGTACGTATCACATACTCTCTACTGTGTATAAAGAACTGATGGTTATATCATTATTTATTTATTGTGTTGTTTAATAATTTCTAGACATGTCGATAGTTTTGCTAGTTTTGCTAGTTTTCTTGTTATATATTTTAAATATGGCAACTATTTATTTTTTTGTGGTATATTATTGCTAGCTATGTCACATATCATTGGTATATTTTTTTTGGAATATGGTTTATGGGTATGTCACACTTATTTACTTTTATAATGTAAAATGCATTGGATATGACATACCCACAATATTTCAAAATATTTGTGGGTATTCGATTCCGTGGAATGCTTTTCTAAAGTGACAAAGAACGCATTGCATTTTTGTTCGATAGTTTTCTAATAGGTATCTGATACTAAAAGCGGAAAATGTTTCTGCCATGAGACAACTGTGGGTATGTGAAATTTATGGATATGCATGAGATATTTTGTCTAATATGTGAACTATGAATTATTCTCTTTGAACACATTACTACCATT
This sequence comes from Triticum urartu, assembly GCF_003073215.2. NCBI lineage: Eukaryota > Viridiplantae > Streptophyta > Magnoliopsida > Poales > Poaceae > Triticum > Triticum urartu. Next base: position 6,618 of record NW_024113932.1, read on the forward strand.
TGTTTAAATTAGATAATATTGAAAAAATACGTCCGACACAACAATACCTTATACCTCCTATTAATACAAGCACGAAAAAATATCTCCATATACCTGAGAACATGAATGTATACAAATCATGAGGCATTTATTTCTGATTTCTCTCTCCTATTTCTATTAATGACTCCAAATATGCAACATCGCCATGCATGTTATTCTCTTTCCTTTTTTCCACTACAGAATTGTTCCAATGCATGGTGTGCATGAGCCTTATTTATGGTATCCAATTAGCGATTAATGTATTAATACACATACCCGTTGCAATAGCACACATCTAAAAGCAATTGAACGGTGGAAAGGCAAGGAGCCTGGGCACCTAGGTGTCCCAAACTGCCGTCCTATATATATATGTCTGTGTGTGTGTGTGTGAGATGCCTATTTATATAGATAACAATGAGATGTTGAGTTTTGTAGAGATATATGATCTGTTTTTTAGATATATATTAGATGTTGATTTTATTTGAAATATTAGATGTTGAGTTTATTTGAACACATATGACATATTCATTGTGTGAGAAGGAGATGTTGAGATTCTTATAATTGAACACATATTAGATGTTTAGTGTATACCGATATTTGAGATGAAGATGAACTCATATATGTTTATTGTTTGAACTTTGTAAGGATGGTTTGGCTTCTCGACGATGTCTACGACACGAAACACCGGGGCTACATGACGCGCGAGAAGGAGATGATAATAACGAGTAATCTAAATATTTTGCCTTAAGTTGAAATTTACATGCCCTAAGATTTGTCATTACTTGTTTTTTGCAGAAGCTTGAACCTTTGAAGATTCGGTATCACGGGGTCTCTGGTCCTGCCATGCCTTACGATGAGCGGTACACACCGTACATCAAGTAGGCAGGACTACTCCCGTGGATTCAGTTGGTCAGCCGGTCCACGCCGAATCTGAACGCTCCACTGGTGTCCGCTCTTGCTGATCGGTGGAGGCCGGAGACGCATAGTTTCCATCTTCGGACTGGGGAGATGACCGTGACGCTCGAGGATGTCTCGTTGATCACCGGTCTTGCTATCGACGGGATGCCTCTCTGTATGAGCACCGATGCTGATGGGTGGCGCAAGCAGATGATTGCTCTTATCGGTATGGCTCCTACCAAGGCTGAGGCTGATGTAGAGGAGGGAGAAGAGAAGAAGAAGAAGAAGGAAAGGAAAGAATCCGGAGCTGCTTTCACGTGGATTCAAACTCACTTTGCGACGTGCCCTCCGGATGCCACTGATGACGTGATCCAGACACATGCTCGTGTCTACATGTGGTATGTTGTGTCGAGGACTTTGTTTCCTGACTCCACTGGCAAGAACGCTCCATGGATGTGGTTGAAGGCGTTGACCGTCCTCGATAGCAAATGGAGCTGGGGTTCAGCGACTCTTGCCTACTTGTACCGACAGGTAGTTGGTCTGTTTTGTGATCAACTCATTTCTTCATTAGCAATGCAAGCTTGCTGTCAAGTTAACATTGTTTTTCTTCATATGCAGCTGAACGATGCGTGTTGCAGGATCACAGGTAGTGCAGGAATTGGTGGTAATATGCTTCTACTTTCTATATGGAGCTGGGAGCGTCTGCCTGTTGGACGCCCGAAGAGCGTCAGGTTTAATCCTTGGTATGAAGATGAAGATGACGAATTACGGCGCCCCATTAGGTGCCCTTGTATTGTCCGGTCAAGAACGTGCCATCAATGGCGATGACGGGCCGACAATGCTCAAAAGCCCTCATGCATTGCTCAAAGGCCCAAAATGCACGCGACCAAATACTCGGACGGTCCTCCCGTTGTGAATCAATGTTTGGTGCCCATGAGGCTCAACCACGTGAACCATGCCTGGGTTTGTGGCGGCCCATAGCTAACAACAACCTAGGGAGTCGGTTGTATGCTTCCTCCCAATTGCCATACAACATCTTGAATGCGGCTTGCTTTCGCCTTCCATGCCTTGCCGTACTTCACCTTGTAATGAAAGATGGCTTTCACAAGGTCAATGACACTCTTGATGCTCATTGTTGGAAGTGTGGATATTTGGTTGGAAAGCCTATAAGCGATGAACTCGGACGTGAGTTGTCTGTGTTGTTGGTACACAAGCTTGCCATCCGCATTCTTGTGCCGGCACATGTGATTTGGTAGACAACTCACTATGCGCCAAGTGGGACCTCCTTTCCATGGCCTTGCACGCACAATCCATGGACAACTTGGCACTTCACATTTGACCGTGTAACGCACATTGACGTCCGAGTTGGCCACTTTATGTGGACGATAATGCGTAACCGAGTAGTTGTCGAGCCACATCTTCAATTCCAAGAAGGATTGAAACTCACAACCGGGATATATGGTTCTTGCCGTCTTCCAAATCACGGTGAGAACTTGGCCTAGCTCCAAGAGATATGCATTTGCCACCATCCACAACGGCTTCATCCGCGAGACTAAGATCCTTGAACAATGGTGTCTTGTGATCCCGCCCGAATACCTTCTTGAATGCTTGGGCCTCCTTCGCGTGTGAACCCCTCCTCATCAACTTCTTCATCGGGACCATCGTCATCCGAGTCCGATGCATATGCACGGGAAAAAGGGATGGATTGGTCCATTGTCTCTTGCACATGATATTGGTCGAGATCACCCACATTGTTGTCATGGAGATCAACTTCGTTGTCATCCTCCTCGTACTCATCATTCTCCTCTTCAAAACCTTCATTTTGGTTGTTTGGAGTCGGGCTCAATGTTGGCCAATCTTGTTGCGTGAAATGAGGTTCACTCATTTGATCTTGGTTCATGGGTGGTGGAGTGCTAGCAACCAACGGGGAGGGGTTCCGGTTCAAGTCCAAATTCAAAGTAGACTCAACCTTCTTGGAGGCAAATAACTCAAGAGCCTTGTCTAGAGATTCGGCAACCGTCTCCTTGTATGCAACCCAACATTTGCTCGGAGTTCACACGCATTGTCTTCCAACGGATGTGCATTCCAAAACCAACATTATGCCTTCCCTCGAACTCAACAACGTCACTTGGGTCCATCCAATTCAAATCCTTCCTCACTTGGTCCAAGAGCTCAGCATAGCTTGGACTACTCTCAAACACCATGTCAAGCTCATCCGGGTCCGGCTCAACATTGCCTTTCAAAAAGGCCTCTTTATCCACATGATGAACATAAACACATGTTCTCCCCATCCCTACAATAATAAAAAAACACATATATCAAGTAAGTACTTAACAAAAATATTTGCACAAAATACATATGCCATAACATATATATGAATTAATAACCCTAACCCCCACTTAACAATAACCATAACCCTAACCATAGCATAACCCTAACACCAACATCAAACACACATAACCCTAACCCTAGCATACTATGAAAGTCTAACCAACCCAAATTAGCAAAGAAATATAACATGATTCAATACAAATTTGCAAATCCAAGCCAAAACTAGGGTTTCCCCAAAGTAGCAAGATTTGAGCAAATGTGACAATTCCTATGGATGAAAACGAGGGGATCGAAGGAGATTACCTTAAGGGAGGGGTTGGCTTCGAAATCCACGGTCAAATACTTCGGATTTGCAAGATTTAAGAAGGATTTGAGAGGGGGGGGGAGGGGAAGAGAGGAGGGGCGCAAGGCTAAGGGTTTGTGTGGGGTGGGGTGTGTGGGGTGCGGGTGGGATGGGAGAGAGGGTGGGGCCAGCCTAAGTGGAACACAGCCTGTGCAGCGCCCAAGAGCTAGACGCTGCACATTACAAGTGTGGCGCCTAAGCCTGAGGCGCTGCAGTGCTGTCTGTGGGGCTGCAACTGGACTAGGGCTGCCACGCTGGCAGGAGGTGCGACGCCCAAGAGAGAGGCGCTGCATAGGTAGTGTGTGGCGCCCAGCTGTCGGGCGCTACATGGAAGGGTCAGCAGAGTGATTTTTTTTTGAAATAAGGTCAGTTTGTGATTTGATTTGACCCTCAGGTTAAATATGTGATTTCTGCCGCGTGTGTGAGCTACGTACTCCTACGTACGGCGACGCCGGGAGAGATTCCCCTCGTTCCACGGATTCAGGGCCGTGCCTGCGCACGCGAGGGCCTACGTGACGCGGTGGACAAGGGCCACATGGCATGATGCTCAGTCTCCGTGTCTAGCTCGCGTGGCAGCGATTAAACAGCTGGCCCGATAGGTCGGGACAACATCAAAACCCGGTCCTGTTCCACCGTCCGGCTCCGGGACGTAGCACGCCTCGCTCTCCGCCTGCCGTTGCTGTGGGATGTTTCAGTCCGCCGCGCGTGCGTACGTACCGACGTCGCCGATAAGACTAAGGTCGAAACTGAGCATCAGCATCCGTCCCTATTTATCTCGATCGCCAGCCCAGGCGACCCACAGGCACGTAAACTCTCCCGTGCGGCCGTGCTAGTGCAAGCTGTTTCCTATATTTTTCTAGCGAGTTTGAACTGTGAAGTGCTAAATGGCGGGTACTATGTGGTAAAGCTCGACCAGGACTCACGGGTCAGCACATAAACGCTCTGTGGTGAGAACGGCCATGGCCCTCCCCAGTAACCATGGCCGCCACGTTGCCGCCTACATCAGCTGCAGGACAAAGAATGCGCCAAGCTCGAGTTTGGTTGGCACCACCATCACCGTAGCTATTATCCAGGCCAGGAATGTGCAGCCGCGCCAACAGTGCAAGTTTGGCGCCTGTTCCCCGGCCGTACACAACCCCCTTAACACACTAGCTCCCAAACCCAACGAAACGACATTGACCGCCTAGACATAATTAACGATTAGACATAGTACTCTGTGATGCTTGTTTGGGAGTTATAGTATTACGTTACGTATAAAACTAACTAGCTAGGATGACAGCATCCAGCCAAGGTGCCAAGCTCCCCTTTGGCCAGGACTTCTTTTTTGGAATCCAGAGGCAGAGAGACGAGACTCGAAGGGCCGGCGCATATGACAGCATCAGCTTGAGCTGATCGCGGTGCACATCGCTAGCATGTGCGGTGCGGGCGCATATGACGATGTTCCCCGGGCTCTGCACGTACGGCATCCGCCGGTTTTTCAATGGACGGCGACCGGCCGGCCGAGACGTACGTGGTGGTAGCTCTGGCCTCCAGCCTCCGGGTGCACCGCGCGCGTCGACCACCCCTTCCGATCCGCCGCATGTGCGAACGACGGGAGCAGCACGAGCCGCGGTGGAGAGCCACACCGCCATTCGCCGTATGGGCATCGCATTTGGTGAGGTGAGGTGGTTGCAGAGCACGAGGCACGACGGACTTGCTAGCCTCATTTTGTGTGTTGACGCCCGGGATGGCTGTCGCAGTGGCCGTGGCCATCAATAGGCTTCATGCCGGAACGCCGCCGTGGTCTGCCCGTGCATCCAGATCGCGATCGGAGGACGCCTGGTCAGACCAGAACCAGGGTGTTCGGTCGCTCAAGCTAGCCGCAACAACATTTCGTTGAGGCGCTGAACCCCTACTTTGCCACAGCTGTTTTTTCCTAAAACACCGAGTAGGCGAGTATAATGGAGCATACATATGCACGTGTTCAAGTGTGCCAACTTTTGTTGAGGACCATGCGCAGGTGTACCTAGCTATCTAAACGTTATTTTTGATAATAATCCCACATATAAGGAGCAGGTGAAATGATCGGCATCACTAGTTAACATATCTATCTATAGGACTAATGATAGGTTACGTAGATTCTTTGGCGAAATCATGTACTCCGAAATCATGTAGATTTTCCTTCAAGGGGTCTGGTATATGCTCCAAGAATCATTGGGTCTCCATTAGTGTTAGCATTCATTCAGGAAGAAAGCTACTACTACCACCATATGAGAGATATTTAGTGGACGTTAAAGAACAGTTAGTAGCGCCTAATTAAAATGGTGCACATGGGGGCTCAACGGAAAGCACTTGTTATTGTCATCTAACCTTAACAAACCATACTCATGAAACATTCATTGAAGTCGTTTGACTTGAAAAAGGAATGGCTAGGCAATGACCCAAGGACAGAGACGATCAACTTTCAACTGGAAGGATGGCCGTCCTAAAAAGAACATGAGCATTTTAACATCGCAACGAACAAAAAGGTGCTAGCACTGGAAACAAATCATTGGATGCATTGACGCTCACGTGGCCTTAACTCCGTTACAAAGCCTTCCATTGACACGACTCTTGTTTTCTTTCATGACGGAGAGGAAATAGAGAGATTGAAATGAATAGAGTGCGTCCTGGAAAAATAAGTGAATGGAGCGATTTGTACTGATGGTGAGTTGGGTATTCATATCTCCTCAATAGGCATGTACACAGCGGCAAGGCCAGCCTAAAGTTTCCGTGGGGTCAATTTTGGATTTTTTACTTTAATATGAATAATAACTAAACAGTGTTTTTAGGCTTATTTTCTAGAAAGCTGTGGGGTCAACTGATCCGACAGACTAACCCATAGCTTCGCCGCTGCATGTACATACGTCGGTTAAAATGACTGTATCCGTTCTAGAGCCTTCAGTATTGGCAGCTTTTGGGCAACGCTAACTATATGTAGTTAGCCTATAGGAAAACCTAATTGCTATGTTGGCCTAAACTGACACTAACTGCTAATATTTTCTAAGGACATCTTCAACGGCAAACCATAAAAAAAAAACTTTCGCATCCGTCCGCGGACATAAACGTAGGAGGCAGGCATTGAACCGTAGCCGCAACATTTCACAACAACTCAAATCAACCGGCCAAAATTCGTGCAAATACGTGCGAATTTCATATAAACAAAGCCGGATTTTATATAAACATGTTGGATTTCATATAGACATGACCGATTTCATTACAAACACATGAAAGCGGTCTTAGGTGGGCTAATATAAATGATCGCCAACGTCCGGTCCCCGTCTCCGGTCATGAACCAAGAGAACGAAAGCTTCGCCTTTCCAGCACCGCCTCCATGACCTCCGCCTCCGGAGCCCCTGGAAGTGAAGTTGTCCGCCTCGATGTCGCTGCCAAGCGACTAGTTGGCCATCAATGCTGAGCCCACCAAGCTTGGAGTCGACGGGAGGGGGGGGGGTCGTGGCCTTCTTGGGACCCGAGTGGCAGCGACCTACCGTGCACTACTATTCCTCGCTGCCGACGGCGTCTGCGGACGTACCAGCTTCTTCGTGGTCATGATGTCAGGGCGCGGCCTCCTCGTCGTCGGTGTCGCCGAACAACACCTCGGCCGCGTCGTCCTCCCACTCATTGCCGGTGGCCGCCACCTCCGTCACCCGCTGCCGGTACTGCCAGCATGCGAGGCGGATCTCGCGGGCGGAGCGGTAGGACTCGAGCATCGCCTCCTGCTCCGCCAGGTCCGCGTCCAATGCAACCGCCCTGCCGCCGGCGACCTGCTCCTCCGCCTGCAGATGCTCCTAGAGGAGGCTGTGGTTGTAGTTGGCGTCGGCCTGCGCCTCCCGGAACTACTCTTCCGGCACCATGTCCATATAATGGACACAAGCCTCGCCGATGGTCAGGGTGCAATGCACCGGCGAGGGTGCTGCGGAAGAAGAGGAGGCTGCCGCGGAGGAAGAAGAGGGTGGCGTTGGCTCATCAGAGGAGGCGTCCTGCATTTGCACGCCCTCTAGCTACCTGCTGGCCTACCAGTCGGCAGCAATGGCGGCCATGGCCTTCTTCAGCTCCGACGTCAGCCCGCCCCAGAGAGCTTTGGCCGTGGAGGGATCCATGGCGGGAGTGGTGTGGAGAGGGATGACTGTGACTATGGCCGGGGCAGCGGTTTACATAGCACCGGTGGGCGACAGATGGGCAGATGGGTGGCGCTAGAGGAGACGCCCAGGCAACCGCGTGCCATCAATGCGGGCGGCAGATGGACGAACAGGTTGTTGTTTTATCGTTTCAACGCGCGGCAGTCGCCTGCACTGGGAAGCGGCGCAGGCGGTGCTCTCTCGGTCGGCGCACCGCTTCAATGCCGGCGCCAGTAAGCGGTCACGTCCGCTCTGGACGGGCATGAATGCGGGCGCTGACGAAAACGTGCGGGAGAGGTGAGGGGTTTTTGGTAGGCCAGGGCGGTCAGAAATGGGCTTGGGAGCGGTCCGCACTCTCGCAAGCCTTCCCCACTTTTGTCTTCGGTTTGCAGGAGAAATCACATCTGGATGGCTCCGATGACCGATACAGGGCCGCGTTGGATGGTTTTTGCGGTCCGGGCGGTTGCGGGAGGTTTACGGGTCAGCGTTGGAGATGCCCTAACACCCTTCCTTGGACAACGTTGTTTTATTAGCTTCATTCATTGCCTTGAGAATCTTTATATATCTTGAGTGTTGGAAAGTCTTGCATTTCATTGGTAGTCCCTCACCTTGAAACTTCGAGGATCTTTGGTCTTGTGTCCTTTAAAAATCATGTGGGAAAACATATGGATAACTATATGAACTCAATACACGGTTGGTGTAAATAATTGGCTCATTAAAACATATATGAGAAATCCATTGGAAAACTCATAGGAAAAGAGTATAGTGTTCTATGATAATTAATAAGTTTAGTTCCAGGATATTTCTCCCCCGAAACTTTGCAATTTTCGTAGTTGTCTCATACCAATGCCATGAATGCATTTTTGAAATGCAGCTATTGGTAAAGACATGGTAAACAAATATGTAAGATTTGACAAGATTTTGTTTGCAAAATGTTGATTTCTCCATTTTTCTGTAATTCAAGAGGAAAAACAATTTTGGAGCAATATGTTGTGTGATATAACTTTTAAAAAAGCCATATGCATTTGAGCAACACACGCAACATTATCCTCATATGTAATGGTTAATGATTCTAATGAACCAATACCACATGATGTTTGAATAACAATCCATTTCAAATTTGGGGTACTACCCGGGGCTGTTACAACTAGATAGTATTCGACTTCTTGCTTGGTCAAAACAGCTAGTAAACTACTACTTGAGAAGCCTGGTCAAAACAGCTAGTAGACTACTACTCGAAACAGCTAAGGGCCTGTTTGGTTACCCGCATGGATTGTAGCCTCCTTGCACATGTGGTCCGGTGGGATTTGACTTAAATAAATCTGTAAATAGTTTGGTTGCATGCATCCCCCAACTCCCGCCTCGCCGAGTAGAAACACACACACACACACACACACACAAGTGTTCGGTTGCAAAAAGTGATGTTGTTTTGTTACATACATGACATGCAATGTGGTAACCTCTTGTTTGATTAGGCAATACTAACAAAAAACACATTAATAGGCATAGCCATGATATAGATAGTCTTAAACATACAGACCCCTAAGGATTAACCACACAGAGTCTTAAATAAACAACCACTACTAACGAAAACACATTAACGGGTCAACGCAAGTGCTTCGTCATGCTTCTTGCACCTAGCCACCACCTCATTGTCGGAAAGGTCAAAGAGGATCACTTAGAAGTTGCTGGGAATCAACACCTTGAAGGTGATGAGGAATTTGATCTTCAGCTCGCCGGCAAAGACGAAGATTACCCACCCTTTATCAAGGGTGAGCCTACTGTTGGCCACCCGGAGCGTGACTCTCCAATTGCAGTCGTTGTATGTCCTCTACATGAATTCCAGTGGGACGATGGCCATGTGCATGTTGAAGTTACTGGGGATCGGCAGACACTCCAACATAGGTGCTAGAATGACCTTGTAGAAGTGCGATGGGCATATGTCCTCATAAAACTAGTCGTAATTGCTCAGCTGAGGCCTCTTGGCAGTGCTGCCCTCCTTCACCTCCTTGCCCTTTGAGTTATTACCCTCCTCCACCTCCTTGCCCTTCGATCAGTTTCCCTTTGAGTTGTTACCCTCCTCCACCTCCTTGCCCTTCGAGTAGTTGCCCTCCTCAACCTCCTTGCGCTTCAGTTAGATGCCCTTGACAACATTGCTGGGCCGAGCTTATCGGCAGAGCACTGCATTGAAACTGAACAACCAAAAATGTGACCCTATATGAACTATGCACATGGTAAGATCTGAGCAATGTGCATTGGTATGGTCAACACACCAATCATAGCAATGCCCATTGCCTTGATCAGAGCAAGCCAATCAAGGAAATGGGTATTGCTATGTGATCATAGCAAACACATTGCATGCACACATTAGCAGGCATGTAGCATGCACTGGTCATGCACATTCTACTGAAGCGATCATGTCAAACCGACATAGCATGCACACATCCTAGGCAAGCAATCCTAGCAATCCGACACTCATGATAGCAATCCTAGCAATAGTACCGATCCTAATAATCATTCCAATCATAGTAGTCGTAACAATCCTAGCAGTACACTGATATTATTCGTCATCATATTAATCAAAATCATCTGGAGACGAATCGAGTCGAGTTGAATCAAATCAGCTGCCCAAAAAACTGACCAGCCCAAAATCGGATCTGCAAAAGAGAGATGTGTACTTACCGGGTTCGCATGCACCGGCAAGGGTGCCGCCTGAACCCGGGCATGGAAAGGCTGGCCCGATGACCCATCGCAAAAAACCTGGGTTGGGCCAGGCCGGGCTCGATGTTCAGGACGAGCTCGGGCCTTGTTTTGCAGCCCGGAAGATAGTTTGGGCCGGGCTTAGGCTTCAATTTTTCTGTATTTCAGGTCGGGCTTCCACGTGCGTACACTAAAAAGCAGCGCTCGGGACGGGCTCGACCTTCAGTTTTTCTGTATTGTGGGTCGGGCTTGCACGTGCATACACTAAAAAACAGCATTTAGGCCGGGCACGGGCTTCAGTTTTTCTGTATTTTGGGTCGGGCTCGGGCTTCAGTTTTTCTGTATTTCGGGCCGGGCTTGCACGTGTGTACACTTAAAAACAACGTTCGGGTCGGGCTTGGGCTTCATTTTTTCTGTATTTTGGGCCGGGCTTGCATGTGCGTACACTAAAAACAGCGTTCGGGTTGGGCTCGGGCTTGAAGACAGGGAGTATTTCGGGCTTTGGGTCGGGCTCGGGCTTGAGAAATGAAGGTCAGGCTTTTACAATCCTAGCCCGAAACCCGGCCCGGCCCGACGTTTTCCCGGGTTTAGTGGCGCCAGAGGAAACCCTGGTGGGAACAACGACTGGATGTAGCCAATGACTCCGACATTTTCGTCGTAACGGCTGCCGCGGTCGAGGTACTGGGCGGGGTACCATTGGATTGGGCCTGTGCGATCAAAGAAAACCCTCATAGGGGAGTGGGGATCCCCGCCCCGACACGTGTAACAACCATCAATTGGTGGAGGGAGATGAAGCGGTTATTGAAGGAAATATGCCCTAGAGGCAATAATAAAGTTGTTATTTATATTTCCTTATATCATGATAAATGCTTATTATTCATGCTAGAATTGTATTAACCGGAAACTTAGTACATGTGTGAATACATAGACAAACAGAGTGTCCCTAGTATGCCTCTACTTGACTAGCTCGTTAATCAAAGATGGTTAAGTTTCCTAGTCATAGACATGTGTTGTCATTTGATGAACAGGATCACATCATTAGAGAATGATGTGATGGACTAGACCCATCCGGTAGCTTAGCACTATGATCGTTTAGTTTATTGCTATTGCTTTCTTCATGACTTATACATGTTCCTATGACTACGAGATTATGCAAATCCCGAATATCGAAGGAACACCTTATGTGCTATCAAACGTAACAATGTAACTAGGTGATTATAAAGATGCTCTATAGGTGTCTCCGATGGCGTTTGTTGAGTTGGCATAGATCAAGATTAGGATTTGTCACTCCGATTGTCGGAGAGGCATCTCTGGGCCCTCTCAGTAATGCACATCACTATAAGCCTTGCAAGCAATATGACTAATGAGTTAGTTGCGATATGATTTATTACGGAACGAGTAAAGAGACTTGCCGGTAATGAGATTGAACTAGGTATTATGATACCGACGATCGAATCTCGGGCAAGTAACATGCCGATAACAAAGGGAACGACGTATGTTGTTATGCGGTTTGACCGATAAAGATCTCCATAGAATATGTAGGAGCCAATATGAGCATCTAGGTTCCGCTATTGGTTATTGACCGGAGATGTGTCTCGGTCATGTCTACATAGTTCTCGAACCCATAGGGTCCGCACGCTTAACGTTTGATGACGATTTGTATTATGAGTTATGTGATTTGATGTACCGAAGGTTGTTCGGAGGTTTGGATGAGATCACGGACATGACGAGGAGTCTCGAAATGGTCGAGACATAAAGATCTATATATTGGAAGGCTATATTCGAACATCGAAAAGGTTCCGAGTGATTCGGGTATTTTTCAGAGTAACGGAGAGTTACGGGAATTCGCCGGGGAAGTAATGGGCCTTAATGGGCCATACGGAAAATGAGAGAAGGGCCTCAAGGGGTGGATGCGTGCCCCCATGGGCTGGTCTAAATTGGATTAGGGAGGGGACGGCGCTCCCTCTTTCCAGGAGCCCCTAGTCGGCGCCTTGAGCGCCCGTTTGACAATTTGGCGCCTGCATGTTTCTTGACTGGGCCGTTTTCGAATCTGGCCCATTACTGCTCACGAAGGAAAACGCCTCCATATTTCTTGACTAGGCCGTTTTAGAATCTGGTCCATTACCTGCTCACAAAGGAAAACATGAAAAAACAATAGTGCGAGAGCTGGGGTTCAAACTCACCAACTCAGGTCTATACACACTAACGCAACAACCACTGGACCAAGCTCGTCTGGGTATCTATTAACAGAAAACAATTCTACTTCTTGTTTCTAATAAAACATTAACTGAAATTTCAAAATTACTTAAAAAGTTCATCGATTTTGAAAAAAGTTCACAAATTTGACAGGAAAAATTCATCATTTTTTTAAAAAATTTCATCGGATTTGCAAAAAGGTCATCAAAATTGAAAAAAGTTCATCGAATCTGAAAAACAACTCAGGAAGTTTTAGAAAAATGTTCATCGAACCAGGAAGAAGAAAATAGAAAAAGAAAAAAAAGGAAAAGGAAAATTTGAAGTAATATAAGGATGGGAAAGATGAAAGTTAACAGAGGAGATTGTGTGGCGGGGTGGTTAGTGCGTGGCTCCTCGAAAAAGCAGGTCTCGGTTCGAGTCACCAGTGCCGCACTTGTTTTGAGTTTTTGGAAACAGGAGAAAGAAGCTACAAATTGAAACAGATAAAATGAGCCAGCCCGGCTAACACCACTGCAGGCGCCGGTTAGGAAAATTGGCCCTTAACCGGCGCCTGCAGCGCCGAATAGGGTTTGCCCCTCTTCCCCTTCCTCTTCTCCTACTCCAACTAGGGAAGGGGGGAAGCCTACTCCTACTAGGAGTAGGAATCCCCCTTGGGGCGCGCCATAGAGAGGGCCGCCCTCCCCTCCTCCACTCCTTTATATACGAGGGAGGGGCACCCCATAGACACACAAGTTGACAGTTGTCTTAGCCGTGTGCGGTGCCCCCCTCCACAGATTTCCACCTTCGTCATATCGTTGCAGTGCTTAGGCGAAGCCCGGCGCCGGTAGCTTTATCATCACCGTCATCTCGCCGTCGTGCTGATGCAACTCTCCCTCTATCTCAGCCGGATCTAGAGTTCATGGGACGTCACCGAGCTGAAGGTGTGCAAATCGCGGAGGTGTCGTATCTTCGGTGCTAGGATCGGTCGGATAGTGAAGACGTACGACTACATCAACCGCGTTGTCATAACGCTTCCGCTTATGGTCTACAAGGGTACATCGACAAAACTCTTTCCCTCTCGTTCCTATGCATCACCTAGATGGATCTTGCGTGTGCATAGGAAATTTTTCGAAATTACTGCGTTCCCCAATAGTGGCATTCGAGCCAGGTCTATGCGTAGATGTTATATGAACGAGTAGAACACAAAGGAGTTGTGGGCGTGGGTATATACATATTGCTTGCCGTCACTAGTTGTTTCTTGATTCAGCAGTATTGTTGGATGAAGCGGCCCGGACCGACATTACATGACCACGTTCATGAGACTGGTTCTACCGACGTGCTTTGCACACAGGTGGCTGGCGGGTGTCAGTTTCTCCAACTTTAGTTGAATCGGATTCAATGAATAGGGTTCTTTCTGAAGATAAAAAAGCAATCACTATACCACGTTGTGGTTTTGATACGTAGGTAAGAATGGTTCTTGCTAAGCCCGTACCAGCCACGTAAAACTTGCAACAGCAAAGTAGAGGACGTCTAACTTGTTTTTGCAGGGCATGTTGTGATGTGATATGGTCAAGACGTTATGAGATATAAATTTTTGTATGAGATGATCATGTTTTGTTAAAGTTATCGGCAACTGGCAGAAGCCTTATGGTTGTCTCTTTATTTCATAAGACGCAAGCCCCATATAATTGCTTTACTTTATCGCTATGCGATAGCAATAGTTGCAAAAGCAATAGTTGGCGAGACAACCATGTGATGACACGTTGATAAAGATCAAGATGATGGAGATCATGGTGTCATGCCGGTGACGATGGAGATCATGACGGTACTTTGGAGATGGAGATCAAAGGCACAAGATGATGATGGCCATATCATGTCACATATTTTGATTGCATGTGATGTTTATCTTTTATGCATCTTATTTTGCTTAGTACGACGGTAGCATTATGCGATGATCCCTTACTAAAATTTCAAGGTATAAGTGTTCTCCCTAAGTATGCATTGTTGCAACAGTTCTTCGTGCTAAGACACCATGTGATGATCGGGTGTGATAAGTTCTACGTTCACATACAACGGGTGCAAGCTAGTTTTGCACATGCAGAATACTCGGGTTAAACTTGACGAGCCTAGCATATGCAGATATGGCCCCGGAACACTGAGACCGAAAGGTTGAACGTGAATCATATAGTAGATATGATCAACATAGTGATGTTCACCACTGAAAACTACTCCATCTCATGTGATGATCGGACATGGTTTAGTTGATATGGATCACGTGATCACTTAGATGATTAGAGGGATGTCTATCTAAGTGGGAGTTCTTAAGTAATATGATTAACTGAACTTTAATTTATCATGAACTTAGTACTGATAGTATTTGCATATCTATGTTGTAGATCAATTGATCGCATATAGCTTCCCCATTTTATTTATGATATGTTCCTAGAGGAAAACTATGTTGAAAGATGTTAGTAGCAATGATGCGGACTAGTGTTGGAGATATGCCCTAGAGGCAATCATGTATGATGATATTCCCTATGTGTTTATGAATAAAGATAGTCCTTGGACATTATCAATGATATGCATCAGCAAGTATGTGACTTGTTTGTGGGACTATGCATTGTATGATGAACGTCCTAAATGGTCCCTAGTCGAAAGGGCTATGTGGACGCGCAGCCATCTAGACTAGCATATGACACGGTCGATGGCTTGGTCTCACTAGCCACGGGGCATTGGATGCTAACTAGATAATATGGACTCAGAAGGATCTGGTCGGATTCGACGTAGTCAGATCCGAGTTGAGATAAGGTCCGAGTCGGACAGACCCAACTATGAGACGCAGCGATATGTCATCTGTGAGTCTCTAGTACAACATACGTTCTATGTCCTAAGACCTGAGCTCGCGCATATACTCGGGATGGTAACAGACTTGCTTTGGGCCAACGAAACGCTACTCCGTGACTGGGTAGTTACAAAGATAGGTTTCGGGCTTGTCCAGACCCATGCTGCGAGACATGGTCGAGCAAGATGGGATTTGCCCCTCCGATCAGGAGAGATATACTGTGTGCCCCTCGTGTGATCCGACCAGGATAAGCATGGCCATGCGACAAGGATTATGAGATAATCTGGTTTGTGGTCGGATCACTGGAACGAGAAAGAGGTCGGGCTAGCACAAGGATGATAGACTTGCCTTGAGCCCGACAACATATATCGTGTGGTAAAAGGAATGGAAGTGTGATGTACAGGTTCGTCTAACCAACTTCAACGTCTGCTTGGTGGTCGGCATGCCTTGCTAGAGGCCGCTACCAGCCATGTAGTTCGGAGATGATCCGAACTGCGGCCAAGCCGGCTTGAACCTAAGGGGTCGCGCGCTTAAGGGAAGGAACCTACGAGGTCGGATCCGAGGACACTGGTCGGATGTGATCCTAGCTGTATTCGGATTGTGGCCGAGTAGACTTATGGGCTTTAGGGTCCGTGCGAGGCCCAAGTGTTGAGCCCACGACGGACGCCTATATAAAGTGGGGTGCGGCACACTCATGCGGTTGATCGCTTCGGCGCTGTCACTAGGGTTTGCATGTGTTGCGAACAGATACCTCCACTCGCCGCCGGTTGTGTGATCAGACCTAGCAGTCCACCGCACGATGTTCCTCCTGCACGCGCGAATACCGTTAGAGGCAGTGCACTTGCGCCGCTCCGACGAACCTGTACGTGGGAACCTACTACCGGCTGTACGAGGGAGATCGGACGAGGAGGATACGATCCACGCGGACGCGCTGCCCCAACTCTTCTTCCGCTGCACGGCACTGCGTGTCTAGTGGTAACGAACTATGATCCATCTCCCATAGCATGTTCTTGGTTGTTCTGCTCATAGGAAATTTTTAATTTGTAGTCGACGTACCCTACCATAGAACTCAACAACCAGCTCCGTGATCTGAAGATTATCCTCATTGCTGCACAGAAGAATTATGTCCTTGATGCATCGCTAGGTGACGGACCTATTGCAGGAGCAGAGGCAGACGTTATGAACGTTTGGCAAGCTCGGTATGATGACTACTTGATAGTTTAGTGCGCCATGCTTTACGGCTTAGAACCGGGACTTCAAAAATGTTTTGAACGCCACGGAGCATATAAGATGTTCCAAGAGCTGAAATTGGTATTTCAGACTCATGCCCGAGTCGAGAGCTATGGGACCTCTGACAAGTACTTTGCCTACAAGATGGAGGAGAATAGCTCAACCAGTGAGCATGTGCTCAGAATGTCTGAGTACTACAATCGCTTGAATCAAGTGGGAGTTAATCTCCCAGATAAGATAGTGATTAACAGAGTTCTCTAGTCACTATCACCAAGTTACTGGAACTTCGTGATGAACTATAATATGCAAGGGATGATAAAAACGATTCCCAAGCTCTTCGTGATGTTGAAATCGACGAAGGTAGAATTCAAGAAAGAGCATCAAGTGTTGATGGTTAAAGAGACCACTAGTTTCAAGAAAAAGGGGCAAACAAAAAGAATGGGAACTTCAAAGAATGGCAAGCAAGTTGCCACTCCGGTGAAGAAACCCAAAGCTAGACCTAAGCCTGAAACTGAGTGCTTCTACTTCAAAGGGAATGGTCACTGGAAGCGGAACTACCCCTAATACTTGGCGGATAAGAAGGATGGCAAAGTGAACAAAGCTATATTTGATATACAGATTAATGGTGTGTACTTTACTAGCGTTCATAATAGCCCCTGGGTATATGATACTGGTTCAGTTGCTATGATTAGTTACTTGAAACAGGAGTTACAAAATGAACAAAAACTAGTTGAGGGCAAGGTGACTATGTGTGTTGGAAATGATTCCAAGGTTGATAAGATCACCATTGCACACTCCCTTTACCTTCAGAATTATTGTTGAACCTAAAATAAATGTTATTTGGTGTTTGCGTTCAGCATAAATATGATTGGATCATGTTTATTGCAATACGGTTATTCATTTAAGTCAAAGAATAATTGTTCTTCTATTTACATGAATAAAACCTTCTATGGTCTGTCGGTGGGAACGACACCTATGGGATCACTGGGATCCCTTCTACGGTCGGCGGGCGCGGGGTCATGAGGAGAGCAAGTTTAGGAGCAAGCACACGGATCATTTACCCAGGTTTGGGCCGCGAGGATGCGTAAAACCCTATCCTGCTTTGGTGGATGTATTGAGTGTTCTTGAGCTTTTTGAACTAGCTACGGTGGCTGTCCCGTTCCAAAAGGCCGAATCCCTCTCCTGGTCGCCTCGGGCCTCCTTTTATAGGAAAAAGGGGTTGCCACAGTGGCACACAGGAGGTGGAAAGGCCTACAGTGCGCGAGATTATCGCACGGCATTACGACACAAAGTGCATTAAATGCGCTAAGTAGGTGTCCATTAGCTTTATCGGGGACGGGAACGAGGCCCGTCCTGTCCGTCGCTGCTCCGCCTCGCTTCGACACGCACCCAGGCTAGAGATGCATGCAGCGTCATGTAGGCAGGCAAGCAACTGAGGTGGCGCGGTGGTAGGGCCTTCATGAAGATCTGCATGCCGCCACGCGGGTGCTTGCTGATTTGGCCTGGAAGCTGAATGTTGCCATGCAGGTGCCTGCCCAGCTGTTGGGCTGGCAGCTGCATGCGAACGGCGGCGGAGTCTTGGCTGGTGCGGGCCTGGCAGTGGCCCTGATGGCGTCCTCGGCAAGGGCCTTGTCAGGGGGCCAGCAAGGGTCTTGCCGTGGTGTCGTACTCGTCCCCGGCAAGACACTTGCCGGGGGTCTTGTGGATTTCCTTGGCGAGGACCCCGCCAAGGGTCGTCGTCTCCTGATCCTCATCTGAACTCATATATCTATGGTCTTGACAAATATCTGCATGCCACCACGGAGGTGCCTCCTGAGCCCTGGTCCCACGTAGTTGTCGACGGCGTTCGGAACCTTTGGGCTCAAGGGTGGCTCGCTCTGCTGGCGTTGGGCAAGTTGCCCTGGCAAGGCTCTTGCCGGGGCTGCTGAGGCTGCCCTTGCAAGGGTCCTGCCGGGGGAGTCCGCCTTGCCCCCTTTACTCTTTATGTTTCTGGTCTTGGCGTTGCCTCTGATCGCCTTGCGCCTTTGGCTTGATACGTCTCCAACGTATCTATAATTTATGAAGTATTCATGCTATTATATTATCAACCTTGGATGTTTTATATGCATTTATATGCTATTTCATATGGTTTTTGGGACTAACCTATTAACCTAGAGCCCAATGCCAGTTTCTGTTTTTTCCTTGTTTTTGAGTTTTACAGAAAAGGAATATCAAACGGAGTCCAATTGATGTGCCAATTTTTGACGATTTTTTATGGACCAAAAGAAGACCCGGAGTAAAAGAGTTGGGCCTGGAGAGTCCCGGGGCGTCCACGAGGGTGGGGGGCACCCCCCCAGGCGCGTGGGCCTGCCTCGTGGACGCCTCGGGCACCTCCTTGACATGAGACCAACGCCAAAAATTCCTATAAATACATAAACCTCGTAAAATTAACCTAGATCGGGAGTTCCGCCGCCAAAAGCCTCCATAGCCACCAAAAACCAATCTAGGCCCTCTCCGGCACCCTGTCGGAGGGGGCCATCATCACTGGAGGGCATGGAGGACGATCCCGGAGGGGCCATCATCACCATGAAGGCCAAGGACCAGAGGGGGAACCTTTCCCCATCCATGGGGAGGCCATGGAGGAGGCAGCACAAGGGGGAGAACCTCTCCTCTCTCTTGGTGGCACCGGAGTGCCATCGAGAGGGGAATCATCACCGCGGTGATCATCTTCATCAACATCACCATCTCTCTTCTCTTTTACGCGGTCCACTCTCCCGCACCCCGCTGTAATCCGTACTTGAACATGGTGCTTTATGCCACATATTATGATCCAATGATGTGTTGCCATCCTATGATGTTTTGAGTAGATATCCTTTGTCTTTGGGTTGATTGATGATCTAGATTGGTACGAGTTGTATGTTTTATTTTGGTGTTGTCCTATGGTGCCCTCCGTGTCGCGCAAGCGTGAGGGATTCCCGCTGTAGGGTGTTGCAATACGTTTATGATTCGCTTATAGTGGGTTGCGTGAGTGACTGAAACACAAACCCGAGCAAGGGGGTTGTTGCGTATGTGATAAAGAGGACTTGATGCTTTAATGCTATGGTTGGGTTTTACCTTAATGATCTTTAGTAGTTGCGGATGCTTGCTAGAGTTCTAATCATAAGTGCAGATGATCCAAGTAGAGAAAGTATGTTAGCTTATGCCTCTCCCTCATATGAAACTGCAATAGTGATTACCGGTCTGGTTAACGGTTGCCTAGGACAATTCCGCACACCGATCTACCATTATTCCACACTCGCTACTTATAATATTTAGTAATATATTCTAGCTTCATGATAACAACACCTACTTTTATATTTTAGCTCTCCGATATCATACAAAGTTATCCTCTTCATACCCACAACATAGTTTTATTTCTCGTTGCTAGTTGGAAGCAAACGTTCGGTGTACGTAGAGTCGTATCAGTGGCAGATAGGGCTTGAGAGAATATTGATCTTACCTTTAGCTCCTTGTGGGTTCGACACTCCATATTTATCACTTCCACCTTTGTAAATTGCTACGATGATTCCTTGCACTTGGGGATTATCAAGCTCTTTTCTGGCGCCGTTGTCGGGGAGCAATAGCGTGGGGTTGATATTCTCATGTGTGCTTGTTTGCTTTCTTCACTAAGTAGATTTTTGTATTTCCCTTTTTGTTTCTATTTAATTGTGGGTGAAACATCCAAAAAAATTAAAAGAATGACAATACCAAAAAAAATTACTTGCCTCTCATGCCTAAAAAGTTTTTCAAAAAGAGAAGTGATTGGAAAGTTATGCATTGAAGAAGTGAGGGTCGACCTTGAGCACTTGTGTTCATGCTCACGAAAACAATGTAGAATTTTTTCATGGAAGTTTCTCTGTAAATAATTATCCCCTTATATATAGCCATTGTATTATAAAAATAATGTGCCAAGCTTTGGTTTTAGGATGATTAGATTGGTTGTTTACTATGTGCAAAACAAAAACATATACTTTGGCTGTAGCGCGTGATTTTACATTTTTACTGGAACATCAAATGGGTCTGAAACTTTTTGATCATACTTCTGTATAAAATTTTCAAATTTTCAAATTTTCAAATTTATTTCATAATTTTTGGAGTTACAGAAGTTTACTAAACCTTCAGATTACTATAGACTGTCCTGTTTTCGGCAGATTCTGTTTCTTGTGTGTTGTTTGCTTATTTTGATGAATCTATGGGTCGTATCGGGGGGTATGAACCATGGTGAAGTTGGAATACAGTAGATATAGTTCTAATATGAAATTGGAATGAGTTTGCAACAGTACCTAAAGGTAGTGATTTGCTTTATTATACTAACGGATCTCATAAAGTTTTTGTTAAAGTTTTTTGTGGATGAAGTGTTCGAAGAACGTAGAGTTACCGATGTGAGAAGAATAAAGAGAGGCAAGAGCTCAATCTTGGGGATGCCCAATGCACCCCAAGTAAATATTCTAAGGATACTCAAGCATCTAATCTTGGGGATGCCCCGGTTGGCATCCCATCTTTCTTCTTCAACAATTATCGGTATACCTCGGTTTTTGTTTCGTTCACACGATTTGTGTCCTTTGTGTTTTTTTGTTTTTCCTTTAAGAACCATGCTAGTATGAGATTCCCCTTCATCAATTTATAGAATACTTCATGTGCTTCACTTATATCTTTTAAATATGATCTTATAGAATTGCTCTTTGTGCTTCACTTAAATCTTTTGAGTATGGTTTTATAGAATGCTTCGTGTGCTTCACTTATATATTTTGAGCTTGGATATTGGTTAGTCTATATTAATTGTAGAATTATCCATGAACTTCACTTATATCTTTTGGAGTATGAATAAGACTATTATCTAAAGTGGATTTAGAAGAAGTTTGCTCCCACTATTCCGAATGAGGAGAATTTTGCTTATGTGGAGAGTAGTAAAATTTCTATGCTCGTAGATCATGAAAAGAATGCTTTATGCGATGGTTATATTGTTTAATTTATTCATGATGCCACTGAAAATTATTATGAGGAAGGAATACATGCTTGTAGGAGTTGCAATAATATCAAGTTTCCTCTCTATGTGCTTAAAGTTTTGAAGTTGTACTTGTTTTGCCTTCCTATGCTAGTTGATTCTTGTTCCCATAAATTGTGTGCTCACAAAATACCTAGGCATAGGAAGCGGGTTAGATTTAAATGTGCTAGTCATATTCTTCATGATTCTCTCTTTATGTTTCAATTCTTATCTTTTATGTGAGCATCATTGAAATCATCATGCCTAGCTAAAAAGGCATTAAAGAAAAACGCTTGTTGGGAGAAAACCCAATATTTAACCTTAATGTTTTTGTGTGTTCTCATGATTAAGCTACTGTATTAATCATGTATTATAGCTTTTGTTTCAATGAAGTGCCAAGTAAGACCTTTTGGAAAACTTGGGTGAAAGTTAATGTGATCTTGCTGTAAAAAACAGAAACTTTGAGCTCGCGAGATTTGCTGCCATTTTTTATTGGAGAGTGAGATTAGGTTGATTATTTTTTAAGAAGATTAATAGACAAATTCCTCACGTCCACCAATTCATTTCATAATTTTTTGAGTATCAGAATTATGGTTAGTGTTCAGATCATTACAGACTGTTCTGTTTCTGACAGATTCTGTTTTCATTGCATAGTTTGCTTGTTTTCTAGTTTCTATGACTTATATTTCTCAATATAAATTGTAGAAATGATATGGTACTGTAGGCATTGTGTGATAACAATTATGAACCTTATCTTTGACAGTACCAAAGTGAATGGTTTACTCTTTATCATACTAACCTATCTCACGAAGTTCCGTTTGAAGGAAATATGCCCTAGAGGCAATAATAAAGTTATTATTTATTTCCTTATATCATGATAAATGTTTATTATTCATGCTAGAATTATATTAACCGGAAACATAATACATGTGTGAATACATAGACAAACAGAGTGTCACTAGTATGCCTCTACTTGACTAGCTCGTTAATCAAAGATGGTTATGTTTCCTAACCATGAACAAAGAGTTGTTATTTGATTAACGGTATCACATCATTAGATGAATGATCTGATTGACATGACCCATTCCGTTAGCTTAGCACCCGATCGTTTAGTATGTTGCTATTGCTTTCTTCATGACTTATACATGTTCCTATGACTATGAGATTATGCAACTCCCGTTTGCCGGAGGAACACTTTGTGTGCGACCAAACGTCACAACGTAACTGGGTGATTATAAAGGTGCTCTATAGGTGTCTCCAAAGGTACATGTTGGGTTGGCGTATTCGAGATTAGGATCTGTCACTCCGATTTTCGGAGAGGTATATCTGGGCCCTCTCGGTAATGCACATCACATAAGCCTTGCAAGCATTGCAACTAATGAGTTAGTTGTGAGATGATGTATTACGGAACGAGTAAAGAGACTTGCCGGTAACGAGATTGAACTAGGTATTGAGATACCGACGATTGAATCTCGGGCAAGTAACATACCGATGACAAAGGGAACAACGTATGTTGTTATGCGGTCTGACCGATAAAGATCTTGGTAGAATATGTAGGAGCCAATATGAGCATCCAGGTTCCGCTATTGGTTATTGACCGGAAACGTGTCTCGGTCATGTCTACATTGTTCTCGAACCATAGGGTCCGCACGCTTAAGGTTTCGATGACAGTTATATTATGAGTTTATGAGTTTTGATGTACCGAAGGAGTTCGGAGTCCCGGATGGGATCGGGGACATGACGAGGAGTCTCTAAATGGTCGAGACATAAACATCGATATATTGGACGACTATATTCGGACATCGGAAAGGTTCCGAGTGATTCGGGTATTTTTCGGAGTACCGGAGAGTTACGGGAATTCGCCGGGGAGTATATGGGCCTTAATGGGCTTTAGTGGAATAGAAGGAGCCAGGAGGTGGTGCGCGCCCCTCCCAAGCCCAGTCTGAATTGGACAAGGGGTTTGGGGCGCGGGCCCCTCTCCCTTCCTTCTCTACTTCCCTCCTTTCCCCCCTTCTCCTAGTTGGACTAGGAAAGATGGAGTCCTACTCCCGGTGGGAGTAGGACTCCCCTTGGCGCGCCCTCCTCCTAGGGCCGGCCTCCTCCTCCCTTGCTTCTTTATATACAGGGGCAGGGGGCACCCTAGAGACACAAGTTGATCCACGTGATCATATTCTTAGCCGTGTGCGGTGCCCCCTTCCACCATATATCCTCGATAATATTGTAGCGGTGCTTAGGCGAAGCCCTGCGACGGTAGTACATCAAGATGTCACCACGCCGTCGTGCTGACGGAACTCTTCCCCGACACTTTGCTGGATCGGAGTCCGGGGATCGTCATCGAGCTGAACGTGTGCTAGAACTCGGAGGTGCCGTAGTTTCGGTGCTTGATCGGTCGGGCCGTGAAGACGTATGACTACATCAACCGCGTTGTGCTAACGCTTCCGCTTTCGGTCCACGAGGGTACGTGGACACACTCCCCCCTCTCATTGCTATGCATCACCATGATCTTGCGTGTGCGTAGGATTTTTTTTAAAATTACTACGTTCGCCAACAGTGGCATCCGAGCCAGGTTTTATGCGTTGATGTAATATGCACGAGTAGAACACAAGTGAGTTGTGGGCGATATAAGTCATACTGCTTACCAGCATGTCACACTTTGGTTCAGCGGTATTGTTGGATGAAGCGGCCCGGACCGACATTACGCGTACGCTTACGCGAGACTGGTTCTCCGCCGTGCTTTGCACAGGTGGCTAGCGGGTGACAGTTTCTCCAACTTTAGTTGAACCGAGTGTGGCTACGCCCGGTCCTTGCGAAGGTTAAAACAACACAACTTGACAAACTATCGTTGTGGTTTTGATGCGTAGGTAAGAACGGTTCTTTCTAAGCCCGTAGGCACGTAAAATTGCAACAACAAAGTAGAGGACATCTAACTGTTTTTGCAGGGCATGTTGTGATGTGATATGGTTCAAGACGTGATGAGATATAAGTTGTTGTATAATATGATCATGTTTTGTTGAAGTTATCGCGAACTGGCAGAAGCCTTATGGTTGTCTCTTAATTCCATAAGATGCAAGCGCCAAATAATTTCTTTACTTTATCGCTATGCGATAGCAATAGTTGCAAGAGCAATAGTTGGCGAGATGACCATGTGACGACACATTGATATAGATCAAGATGATGGAGATCATGGTGTCATGCCGGTGACGATGGAAATCATGACCATGCTTTGGAGATGGAGATCAAAGGCACAAGCTGATGATGGCCATATCATGTCACATATTTCGATTGCATGTGATGTTTATCTTTTATACATCTTATTTTGCTTAGTTTGACGGTAGCTTTATAAGATGATCTCTCACTAATTATCAAGAAGTGTTCTCCTTGAGTATGCACCGTTGCCGAAAGTCTTCGTGCTGAGACACCACGTGATGATCGGGTGTGATAGGCTCTACGTTCAAATACAACGGGTGCAAAACAGTTGCACACGCAGAATACTCAGGTTAAACTTGACGAGCCTAGCATATACAGATATGGCCTCGGAACACGGAGACCGAAAGGTCGAGCGTGAATCATATAGTAGATATGATCACATAGTGATGTTCACCATTGAAACTACTCCATCTCACGTGATGATCGGACATGGTTTAGTTGATTTGGATCACGTGATCACTTAGAGGATTAGAGGGATGTCTATCTAAGTGGGAGTTCTTAAGCATATGATTAAATTGAACCTAAATTTATCATGAACTTAGTACCTGATAGTATCTTGCTTGTTTATGTTGATTGTAGATAGATGGCCCGTGCTGTTGTTCCGTTGAATTTTAATGCGTTCCTTGAGAAAGCAAAGTTGAAAGATGATGGTAGCAATTACATGGACTGGGTCCGTAACTTGAGGATTATCCTCATTGCTGCATAGAAGAATTACGTCCTAGAAGCACCGCTGGGTGCCAGGCCTGCTGCTGGAGCAACACCAGATGTTATGAACGTCTGGCAGAGCAAAGCTGATGACTACTCGATAGTTCAGTGTGCCATGCTTTACGGCTTAGAATCGGGACTTCAACGACGTTTTGAACGTCATGGAGCATATGAGATGTTCCAGGAGTTGAAGTTAATATTTCAAGCAAATGCCCGGATTGAGAGATATGAAGTCTCCAATAAGTTCTATAGCTGCAAGATGGAGGAGAACAGTTCTGTCAGTGAGCATATACTCAAAATGTCTGGGTATAATAATCACTTGATTCAACTTGGGAGTTAATCTTCCATGATTGCGTCATGACAGAATTCTCCAATCACTGCCACCAAGCTACAAGAGCTTCGTGATGAACTATAATACTGCAAGGGATGAAAACAATTCCGAGCTCTTCGCAATGCTAAGCTGCGGAGGTAGAAATCAAGAAGGAGCATCAAGTGTTGATGGTCAACAAGACCACTAGTTTCAAGAAAAAGGGCAAAGGGAAGAAGGAAGGGGAACTTCAAAAAGAACAGCAAGCAAGTTTGCTCCTCAAGAGAAGAAACCCAACTGGACCTAAGCCTGAAACTGAGTGCTCTACTGCAAGCAGACTGGTCACTGGAAGCGGAACTGCCCCCAAGTATTTTGGCGGATAAGAAGGATGGCAAGGTGAACAAAGGTATATGTGATATACATGTTATTGATGTGTACTACTAATGCTCGCAGTAGCACCTGGTATTTGATACTGGTTCTGTTGCTAATATTTGCAACTCGAAACAGGGACTACATTAAGCGAAGATTGGCTAAGGACGAGGTGACGATGCGCGTGGGAAATGGTTCCAAAGTCGATGTGATCGCGGTCGGCACGCTACCTCTACATCTACCTTCGGGATTAGTATTAGACCTAAATAATTGTTATTTGGTGCCAGCGTTGAGCATGAACATTATATCTGGATCTTGTTTGATGCGAGACGGTTATTCATTTAAATCAGAGAATAATGGTTGTTCTATTTATATGAGTAATATCTTTTATGGTCATGCACCCTTAAGAGTGGTCTATTTTTTAAATCTCGATAGTAGGTGACACACATATTCATAAGTGTTGAAGCCAAAGATGCAGAGTTGATAATGATAGTGCAACTTATTTGTGGCACTGCCGTTTGGGTCATATCGGTATAAAGAGCATGAAGAAACTCCATACTGATGGGCTTTTGGAACCACTTGATTATGAATCACTTGGTACTTGCGAACCGAACCATATGGGCAAGATGACTAAAGACTCCGTTCTCCGGAACAATGGAGAGAGCAACATATTTGTTGGAAATCATACATACTGATGTATGTGGTCCGATGAATATTGAGGCTCGCGACAGGTATCATTATTTTCTGACCTTCACAGATGATTTAAGCAGATATGAGTATATCTACTTAATGAAACATAAGTCTGAAACATTTGAAAAGTTCAAAGAATTTCAGAGTGAAGTTGAAAATCATCGTAACAAGAAAATCAAATTCCTACGATCTGATCGTGGAGGAGAATATTTGAGTTACGAGTTTGGTGTACATTTGAAACAATGTGGAATAATTTCGCAACTCACGCCACCTGGAACACCACAGCGTAATGGTGTGTCCGAACGTCGTAATCGTACTTTACTAGATATGGTGCGATCTATGATGTCTCTTACTGATTTACCGCTATCGTTTTGGGGATATGCTCTAGAGACGGCCGCATTCACGTTAAATAGGGCACCATCAAAATCCGTTGAGACGACGCCTTATGAACTATGGTTTGGCAAGAAACCAAAGTTGTCATTTCTGAAAGTTTGGGGCTGCGATGCTTATGTGGAAAAGCTTCAACCTGATAAGCTCGAACCCAAATCGGAGAAATGTGTCTTCATAGGATATCCAAAGGAAACCATTGGATACACCTTCTATCACAGATCCGAAGGCAAGACTTTTGTTGCTAAATTCGGAAACTTTCTGGAGAAGGAGTTTCTCTCGAAAGAAGTGAGTGGGAGGAAAGTAGAACTTGATCAGGTAACTGTACCTGCTCCTTTATTGGAAAGTAGTTCATCACAGAAATTTGTTCCTGTGACTCCTACACCAATTAGTGAGGAAGCTAATGATGATGATCATGTAACTTCAGATCAAGTTACTACCGAACCTCGTAGGTAAACCAGAGAGAGATACGCACCAGAGTGGTACGGTAATCCTGTTCTGGAGGTCATGTTACTTGACCATGACGAACCTATGAACTATGAGGAAGCGATGATGAGCCCAGATTCCGCAAAGTGGCTTGAGGCCATGAAATCTGAGATGAGATCCATGTATGAGAACAAAGTATGGACTTTGGTTGACTTGCCCAATGATCGGCAAGCCATAGAAAATAAATGGATCTTCAAGAGGAAGATGGACGCTGATAGTAGTGTTACTATCTACAAAGCTAGACTTGTCGAAAAAGTTTTTTTGACAAAGTTCATGGTGTTGACTACGATGAGAGTTTCTCACTCGTATCTATGCTTAAAGTCTGTCCGAATCATGTTAGAAATTTCCGCATTTTATGAAATCTGGCAAATGGATAACAAAACTGCAATCCTTAATGGATTTCTTAAAGAAGAGTTGTATATGATGCAACCAGAAGGTTTTGTCAATCCTAAAAGTGTTAACAAAATATGCAAGATCCAGCGATCCATCAATGGAATGGTGCAAGCATCTCGGAGTTGGAATATACGCTTTGATAAGTTGATCAAAGCATATAGTTTTATACAGACTTGCGGTGAAGCCTGTATTTACAAGAAAGTGAGTGGGAGCACTACAACATTTCCGATAAGTATATGTGAATGACATATTGTTGATCGGAAATAATGTAGAATTATTCTACAAAGCATAAAGGAGTGTTTGAAAGGAGTTTTTCAAAGAAAGACCTCGGTGAAGCTGCTTACATATTGAGCATCAAGATCTATATAGATAGATCAAGACGCTTGATAAGTTTTTTCAATGAGTACATACCTTGACAAGATTTTGAAGTAGT
Source organism: Triticum urartu (assembly GCF_003073215.2). Taxonomy (NCBI): domain Eukaryota; kingdom Viridiplantae; phylum Streptophyta; class Magnoliopsida; order Poales; family Poaceae; genus Triticum; species Triticum urartu. The sequence continues at coordinate 35,272 of NW_024113932.1, forward strand.
TCAAAATGGAATAGTCAAAAAGGGGTTCTTGTCTGTGTTATAAGGTGTGAAATTGAGTAAGACTCAAAGCCCGACCACGGCAGAAGATAGAAAGAGAATGAAAGTCATTCCCTATGCCTTGGCCATAGGTTCTATAAAGTATGCCATGCTGTGTACCAGATCTATTGTATACCCTACACTAATTTTGGCAAGGGAGTACAGTAGTGATCTAGGAGTAGATCACTGGACAGCGGTCAAAATTATCCTTAGTGGAATAAGGATATTTTTCTCGATTATGGACATGACAAAAAGGGTTCGTCGTAAAGGGTTACGTCGATGCAAGTTTTGACACTGATCCAGATGACTCTAAGTCTCAATCTGGATACATATTGAAAGTGGGAGCAATTAGCTAGAGTAGCTCTGCAGAGCATTGTTGACATAGAAATTTGCAAAATACATACGGATCTGAATGTGGCAGACCCGTTGACTAAATTTCTCTCACAAGCAAAACATGATCATTCTTTGGGTGTTAATCACATAGCGATGTGAACTAGATTATTGAATCTAGTAAACCCTTTGGGTGTTAGTCACATGGAGATGTGAACCAATCACATAAAGATGTGAACTATTGGTGTTAAATCACATGGTGATGTGAACTAGATTATTGACTCTAGTGCAAGTGGGAGACTGAAGGAAATATGCCCTAGAGGCAATAATAAAGTTATTATTTATTTCCTTATATCATGATAAATGTTTATTATTCATGCTAGAATTGTATTAACCGGAAACATAATACATGTGTGAATACATAGACAAACAGAGTGTCACTAGTATGCCTCTACTTGACTAGCTCGTTAATCAAAGATGGTTATGTTTCCTAACCATGAACAAAGAGTTGTTATTTGATTAACGGGATCACATCATTAGATGAATGATCTATTGACATGACCCATTCCGTTAGCTTAGCACCCGATCGTTTAGTATGTTGCTATTGCTTTCTTCATGACTTATACATGTTCCTATGACTATGAGATTATGCAACTCCCGTTTGCCGGAGGAACACTTTGTGTGCTACCAAACGTCACAACGTAACTGGGTGATTATAAAGGTGCTCTACAGGTGTCTCCAAAGGTACATGTTGGGTTGGCGTATTTCGAGATTAGGATTTGTCACTCCGATTGTCGGAGAGGTATCTCTGGGCCCTCTCGGTAATGCACATCACATAAGCCTTGCAAGCATTGCAACTAATGAGTTAGTTGCGAGATGATGTATTACGGAACGAGTAAAGAGACTTGCCTGGTAACGAGATTGAACTAGGTATTGAGATACCGACAATCGAATCTCGGGCAAGTAACATACCGATGACAAAGGGAACAACGTATGTTGTTATGCGGTCTGACCGATAAAGATCTTCGTAGAATATGTAGGAGCCAATATGAGCATCCAGTCCGCTATTGGTTATTGACCGGAGACGTGTCTCGGTCATGTCTACATTGTTCTCGAACCGTAGGGTCCGCACGCTTAAGGTTTCGATGACAGTTATATTATGAGTTTATGAGTTTTGATGTACCGAAGGAGTTTGGAGTTCCGGATGAGATCGGGGACATGACGAGGAGTCTCGAAATGGTCGAGATGTAAAGATCGATATATTGGACGACTATATTCGGACATCGGAAAGGTTCCGAGTGATTCGGGTATTTTTCGGAGTACCGGAGAGTTACGGGAATTCGCCGGGGAGTATATGGGCCTTATTGGGCCATACGGGAATAGAGGAGAGAGGCCAAAAGGAAGGAGGCATGCGCCCCCCCTCTGGTCCGAATTGGACAAGGGGCGCAGCCCCCTTTTCCTTTTTCCTCTCCCTCTCTTTCCCCTTCTCCTACTCCAACAAGGAAGGAAGGAGTTCTACTCCCAGTCGGAGTAGGACTCCCCTTGGCACGCCCCCTTCTAGGCCGGCCGCCCCCTCCCCCTTGCTCCTTTATATACGGGGCAGGGGGCACCCTAGACACAAGTTGATCCACGTGATCATATTCTTAGCCGTGTGCGGTGCCCCCTTCCACCATAGTCCTCGATAATATTGTAGCGGTGCTTAGGCGAAGCCCTGCGACGGTAGTACATCAAGATCGTCACCACGCCGTCGTGCTGACGGAACTCTTCCCCGACACTTTGCTGGATCGGAGTCCGGGGATCGTCATCGAGCTGAACGTGTGCTAGAACTCGGAGGTGCCGTAGTTTCGGTGCTTGATCGGTCGGGCCGTGAAGACGTACGACTACATCAACCGCGTTGTGCTAACGCTTCCGCTGTCGGTCTACAAGGGTACGTAGATCACACTCCCCTCGTTGCTATGCATCACCATGATCTTGCGTGTGCGTAGGAAATTTTTTGAAATTACTACGTTCCCCAACACCATTAAGTTTTGTGTGATTGAAGTTTTCAAGCTTTGGGTGAGATATCGATATGAGGAGAATAAGGAGTGGAAAGACCCTAAGCTTGGGGATGCCCGCGGCACCCCAAGGTAATATTCAAGGAAGACTCAAGCGCCTAAGCTTGGGGGATGCCCCGGAAGGCATCCCCTCTTCCGTTTTCAAAACTATCGGTATACCTTACTCGGAGCTATATTCTTATTCGTCACATGATATGTGTTTTGCTTGGAGCGTATTTTCAATTTTACTTGCTCTTTGAATAAAATCATTGGATCTGAATTATTAAATGAAAAAGAATCCTCCCATGGCTAGTTAATTATTTGACTACTCAGTGTCCTTCACTATTATCTTTTGGAGTAGTTTGTCATTTGCTCACGTGCTTCACGTATATCCTATGAGTAAATGGTTGAATAATTGAATATCATAAATCTGAAATTATATATGTTTCATATTCTTATACCATGGGGATTAATGACTTCACATAGAATAACTATAGGTAGTAAACTTATTGAAAGTTAGCAAACGTAGAATTGGTCACTTCAACAATTCATGAAAGAATGTTGAAGGAAGAGAGATTTCAAATATAAATATACTATCTTGGACATCTTTTGTAATTGTGAGCACTCATTAAAATATGACATGCTAAAAGGTTGATGTCGGACAAGGAAGACAACGTAATGGGTTATGTTTTCTTATATCCGAAATAAAGTATATTGTCTTGGATCATCCAACATGTTGAGCTTGCTTTTCCCCCTCATGCTAGCCAAATTTTTTGCACCAAGTAGAGATGCTACTTGTGCTTCCAAACATTCCTTAAACCAGTTTTGCCATGAGAGTCCACCATACCTACCTATGGATTGAGTAAGATCCTTCAAGTAAGTTGTCATCGGCGCATGCAATAAAAATTGCCCTCTAAATATGTATGATCTATTAATGTGGAGAAAATAAGCTTTATACGATCTTGTGATGTGGAAGAAATAAAAGCGACGGACTGCGTAATAAAGGTCCATATCACAAGTGGCAATATAAAGTGACATTCTTTTGCATTAAGATTTTTTGCATCCAACCATAAAAGCGCATGACAACCTCTGCTTCCCTCTGTGAAGGGCCTATCTTTTACTTTTATCTTCTAACTTATGCACGAGTCATGGTGATCTTCACCTTTCCTTTTTACATTTTATCCTTTAGCTAGCACATTGTGTTGGAAAGATCCTTATATATATATATATATATATATATAATATCCAATTGGATGTAAGTTATCATGAACTATTATTGTTGACATTACCCTTGAGATAAAAGTTGGGAGGCTAATCTATAAGTCCCTATCTTTCTCTGTGTCCGATTAAAACTTTGAACCCATAAATATCATGTGAGTATTAGCAACTGTGAAAGACTAAATGATAGTTGAGTATGTGGAGTTTGCTAAATCAAAGCTCTGACATAGACCCTTCCTGAAAATAAGATGAATTGCAATTGTTTGATGACTGAGAATATAGTTTGTTAGTTTCAAGAGAGTTTATGATCTATACTTTAACATGTGAATAGCTTGTTACTTGATCATGAAAAGTTTTATGTAAATGAGCTACTGTTATGATATATAATGATGCTAGAAAAAGTGATTGGAACTATCATTGATGAAACTCATGCACTTGCTAGCATTCACACTTCATAAATTATTTCTTTTATCATTTACCTACTCAAGGATGAGCAGGAATTAAGCTTGGGGATGCTGATACGACTCCAACGTATCTATAATTTATGAAGTATTCATGCTATTATATTATCAACCTTGGATGTTTTATATGCATTTATATGCTATTTCATATGGTTTTTGGGACTAACCTATTAACCTAGAGCCTAGTGCTAGTTTTGTTTTTTCCTTGTTTTTGAATTTTACAGAAAAGGAATATCAAACGGTGTCCAATTGATGTGCCAATTTTTGATGATTTTTTATGGACCAAAAGAAGAACTTGGAGTAAAAGAGTTGGGCCACGAGAGTCCCGGGGCGTCCACGAGGGTGGGGGCGCCCCCCCCCCCCAGACGCGTGGGCCTGTCTCGTGGACGCCTCGGGTACCTCCTTGACATGAGACTGACGCCAAAAATTCCTATAAATACAAAAACCTCGGAAAATTAACCTAGATTGGTAGGTCCGCCGCCAAAAGCCTCAGTAGCAACCGAAAACCAATCTAGTCCCTCTCTGGCACCCTGCCGGAGGGGGCCATCATCACCGGAGGGCATGGAGGAGGATCCCGGAGGGTCCATCATCACCATGAAGGCCAAGGACCAGAGGGGGAACCACTCCCCATCCAGGGGGAGGCCATGGAGGAGGAAGCACAAGGGGGAGAACCTCTCCTCCTCTCTCTTGGTGGCACCAAAGTGCCATCGAGAGGGGAATCATCACCGTGGTGATCGTCTTCATCAACATCACCATCATCATCACCATCCTCATCTCTTTTACGCGGTCCACTCTCCCACACCCCGCTGTAATCCCTACTAGAACATGGTGCTTTATGCCACATATTATGATCCAATGATGTGTTGCCATCCTATGATGTTTTGAGTAGATATCATTTGTCTTTGGGTTGATTGATGATCTAGATTGGTACGAGTTGTATGTTTTATTTCGGTGATGTCCTATGGTGCCCTCCGTGTCGCGCAAGCGTGAGGGATTCCCGATGTAGAGTGTTACAATACGTTTATGATTCGCTTATAGTGGGTTGCATGAGTGACTGAAACACAAAACCGAGTAAGGGGGTTGTTGCGTATGGGATAAAGAGGACTTGATGCTTTAATGCTATGGTTGGGTTTTACCTTAATGATCTTTAGTAGTTGCGGATGCTTGCTAGAGTTCCAATCATAAGTGCATAGGATCCAAGTGGAGAACGTATGTTAGCTTATGCCTCTCCCACATATGAAACTGCAATAGTGATTACCGGTCTTGTTAACGGTTGCCTAGGATAATTCCGCACACCGATCCACCCTTATTCCACACTCGCTACTTATAATATTTAGTAATATATTCTAACTTCATGATAACATCACCTACTTCTATATTATAGCTCTCTGATATCATACAAAGTTATCCTCTTCATACCCACAACATAGTTTATTTTCTCGTTGCTAGTTGGAAGCAAACATTCGGTGTACGTAGAGTTGTATCGGTGGCAGATAGGGCTTGAGAGAATATTGATCTTACCTTTAGCTCCTTGTGGGTTCGATACTCCATATTTATCACTTCCACCTTTGGAAATTGCTAGGATGATTCCTTGCACTTGGGGATTATCGTGGCTTCTTTCCGGCTTTCCTCCCCTGCCATGCTTAGTGTGGTCTTAGGCGCGGCTCCGACTGTCCGTGCACAAGTAAAGGGGTGAAAAGGAGCGCCCCTACTTTTGTACACCGACAGGAGCCCCCGGGCCTGGGCCACACATAAGCGCGACACGTTGTTGGGCCAGGCCCAAAACGGTGCGCGGGCAGTCGGAGCGGGATTTTGCCGCACTAATTTTTCGTCCGCCGCGCTTCCCCATGATCTGCGCGCAACGTGGAGGGTTGTGCCTGACGTGGGGGTCATGCGTGGGGCGGTTTCCGTACGCGTGCGTCACATCGTAGTAAAGAGGCGGCTCGCGCCTTCCCCATAAAAAGAGGGAGGCATGGAGGCGCGACTCATTTACTGGGTGGACTCGGGGCGCAGTCTTCAAGGCGCCCACGCCCCACGATCACGGGGCGGGGAATGGTCGCCTCACCCGTCCTTTCGATCCTGCTCGCTCTCCACGCGTCCTCCATGCAAGTGGCAGGCGGTGGAGGTGGGAAACCGGACCGTCGCTGATTGGGACAGCGGGTCGGTCCTGATTCCCTGCGCCTCCCATGGCTGGATTGGCTGAGAGGGGCGGCCGAGCCTCGACCTCGCCCCTTTATAAGGAGGGGGAGGGGCGTCATCCCTCATTCCTTCAGTAGCCATCCTCCTCCACCTTCGCTCCTTTCTTCCACCCACCATGGCGAGAGGAGGTGATGGGCCTTCGACGGTGGCGGCGAGGGTTGCTGCTTGTCAACGCGTCCCTCCTTCCCACGAGCCCGCGGAAGCGGAGCCGGCCATGAGAGGAAGAGGGAGGGGGCGTGGCTGAGGTCACCGCGGTGGTCGGGGGAGAGGGGGACACGGCAGCGCGATGGCCGTGCCTCCGCCAGCGGTGCCTTCCGCGACGGAGGGTCACGTCGGGGACCAGCCCCGCGAGTTCTTCATCAGGCTGCGCCGGCCACCGTGTCGTCGTCTCCGTCTCCCCACCCCCTTTGCTCAGGAAATGGAGCTCGATCTGCCCCAGACCCTCAGATTACACATGAGGGGCTGCGGGACCGGCGGCACGCGGGTTGACGTCGACTTCCCCGCTCCTCATGTTATGTACCTCCGTCGCGGATGGAAGACATTTGCTCGCATCCATAGCCTGACGGTGGGGCTCGTCCTCTACTTCAAGTTAATGGAGGGCGGCCTGCTCTCCTTCAAGGTCTTTGGAGATCTTGGAACTCGTCTAAAGTGCTGTGTGGAGAGCTCCTCCAACGATGAAGATCCCTCCTCAAGCGGGACTGACGAGGAGGACAGCGACAGCGACGACGAGGGAGTCGAGTGGCAGGATGTCGACTCCGACTGACCGCGCCGCCCATCCCTCGGCCACGCATCCTGCCGGGGGCCTTCCTCGCCAAGCTCTCCATCGGGGCGCTCCCCGTCGTCTCCTTGGGCGGCTAACGTACAAGTGCCGGAGAAGATGGGTGGCGGCCGCCAAGTCGAAGTACGCGGGCACCGACGCCTTCGCCATGTATTGCCGGCCCGCTGCCTCGTCTTCCAGCTCCTTTCCCGGCACCAATATGTTCTCTTGGTGCCTTCTGCTCCTCGCACCTCGCCTAGGTGCTCTTTTCACCCTCCTCCCCTTTTGTTCCACCTTCTGAGGAGAGGGACAAGAAAGGGATTACGGGCACCTTATCTCTTTTTAGTTTGTAAGCCTGCGGGAACTTGTTAATTTTAAGACTTGTAATCCCCTTGCTCATGTTTTTAATTCCGTATGTATTGTACCTATATGGGATGTTTTTTATGAAAAAGGGTGCTTGTCGGGTTCTTTGTGCGTGAGTGAGGCCCATGCCAAGGTTGAATCCTTGTTATTTCTAAGATAAACCTTGTCGCCCGGCAACAGGCCTTGCCGTCTCCCCACTTCAGTCGACCATTCTCGTGCTCTTGGTGGAGGCAGGGGCGAAGTAGAGTTAGGCCCCTCGTTCATCTCCTCGCCACCGCGACTACTACCCAATTCCGACCCAGGAGGTAGCTCTTGGGTACAGGAAAGGGGGAGCACGGTGGTTTTAAGAACATAAACGAGGTTTCACATGTCCCAGTTCTATATGGAAACGCATAACAGGGGGATGAAAGACTTATCTGAATCCGAAGCCCCCGGCAACCTTGGCTCGCCGTGGTTGGATCCTTGTATCTTCAGCCCCCGACAGTCTTGGCCTGCCAGGGCCAGAGCGCCGGTTCGTTCTCTTTTTCCCAAGCGGCTCAACAGAAGTGTCTACGTGCTGTGCGAACCAAAGAGAACAGAAAGACGCACACTTGACCTCTAGGCTAGGGGTTAGTTGCCGCTAAGCACTATCAACCCTAACTGAGGGAGAGACTTAACCTAGCATGCATGCTATAACTTAGGGCGCCAGCGCTTCATTTATTTATGCTTAGGGTCTGCGCCTGGCTTTGTACAGAGGGTTACATGCCTTGTCGGCAAGGCTTGTACAAAAGGTGGTTTGCCAGGAGGCCCGGCAACCGCGCCTTATGGGTAAAACTTGCGAAGATGTTCGATGTTTTAGGAATTGCTCACTGGGACATCCTCTTCAGTCTCCAGGGGACTGCGCTGGGCCTGGTGACTCGTATTACTCGATAAGGGCCTTCCCACTTTGGCGTCAACTTGTCGGAATTCTTGGCCGACTGAACGTGCCGAAGAACAAGGTCGCTTTCCTCAAAGCTTCGGGCATGAACCTTGCGGCTATGGTAGCGGCGCAAGGCTTGCTGGTAGCGTGCTGCTCTCACAGTCGCCCAAAGACGATCTTCCTCAAGGAGCGTTGCGTCGTCTTGCCGCAACTGCTCTTGCTCAAGCTCGTCATAAGCGAGCACTCGAGGTGACCCATATATGAGTTCTGTGGGGAGAACTGCTTCTGCCCCGTATACTAGGGCAAAGGGTGTCTAGCCAGTGGCTCGATTCGGCGTCGTCCTGATCGACCAAAGAACCGCCGGCAGCTCATCAATCCAGCGCCTTCCGCTCTTGTGCAGCCTATCAAAAGTCTTCATTCTCAGGCTTCGCAACACTTCAGCATTTTCCCTCTCCACCTGGCCGTTGCTCCGTGGGTGTGCCACGGAAGCAAAATAGACCTTGCTCCCTAATGACCCACAAGTATAGGGGATCTATTGTAGTCCTTTCGATAAGTAAGAGTGTCGAACCCAATGAGGAGCAGAAGGAAATGATAAGCGGTTTCCAGCAAGGTATTCTCTGCAAGTACTGAAATAAGTGGTAACAGATAGTTTTGTGATAGGATAATTTGTAACGAGCAACAAGTAAAAAAAGTAAATAAGGTGCAGCAAGGTGGCCCAATCCTTTTTGTAGCAAAGGACAAGCCTGGACAAACTCTTATATGATGTAAAGCGCTCCCGAGGACACATGGGAATATCATCAAGCTAGTTTTCATCACGTACATATGTTTCGCGTTCGGTACTTTGATAATTTGGTATGTGGGTGGACCGGTGCTTGGGTACTGCCCTTACTTGGACAAGCATCCCGCTTATGATTAACCTCTATTGCAAGCATCCGCAACTAAAACAAAAGTATTAAGGTAAACCTAACCATAGCATGAAACATATGGATCCAAATCAGTCCCTTACGAAGCAACGCATAAACTAGGGTTTAAGCTTCTGTCACTCTAGCAACCCATCATCTACTTATTACTTCCCAATGCCTTCCTCTAGGCCCAAATAATGGTGAAGTGTCATGTAGTTGACGTTCACATAACACCACTAGATGAGAGACAACATACATCTCATCAAAATATCGAACGAATACCAAATTCACATGACTACTAATAGCAAGACTTCTCCCATGTCCTCAGGAACAAAAGTAACTACTCACAAAGCATAAACATGTTCATAATCATAGGGGTATTAATATGCATATAGGATCTGAACATATGATCTTCCACCAATTAAACCAACTAGCATCAACTACACGGAGTAATTAACACTACTAGCAACCTACTAGCACCAATCCCGGACTTGGAGACAAGAATTGGATACAAGAGATGAAGTAGGGTTTTGAGATGAGATGGTGCTGATGAAGATATTGATGGAGATTGCCCTCTCCCGATGAGAGGAGCATTGGTGATGACGATGGCGATGATTTCCCCCTCCGGGAGGGAAGTTTCCCCGGCAGAATAGCTCTGCCAGAACCCTAGATTGGTTCCGCCAAGGTTCCGCCTCGTGGCGGTGGAGTTTCATCCGAGAAGATGGCTTATGATTTTTCCCATCGAAAGACTCCATATAGCAGAAGATGGTCACCGGAGGGCCACCAGGGGGCCCACGAGGTAGGGGGGCGCGCCCAGGGGGTAGGGCGCGCCCCCACCCTCGTGGGCAGGGTGTGGCCCCCCTGGTGAAGTTCTTGCTCTCAACATTTTTTATATATTTGGAAAACATCTCCCGTGAAGTTTCAGGACTTTTGGAGCTGTGCAGAATAGGTCTCTAATATTTGCTCCTTTTCCAGCCCAGAATCCCAGCTCCCGGCATTCTCCCTCTTTATGTAAACCTTGTAAAATAAGAGAGAATAGGCATAAGTATTGTGACATAATGTGTAATAACAGCCCATAATGCAATAAATATTGATATAAAAGCATGATGAAAAATGGACGTATCAACTCCCCCAAGCTTAGACCTCGCTTGTCCTCAAGCGAAAAGCCGAAATCGAAAAATATGTCCACATGTTTAGAGATAGAGGTGTCGATAAAAATAAAATATGGACATGAGGGCATCATGATCATTCTTAGAACAACAACTCATATAATTCTTTGTCATATAATTTCTAATGCTAGAGTAATAATTCAATCACAATATCAAGTATGAATCATAAACTTTATTGAAAACTAACAAACTACAATCTCAGTCATTGAAGCAATTGCAATTTATCATAACATAGGAAAGAGTCAATGTATAAGAGCTTTTCAGCAAGTCCACATACTCAACTATCATATAATCTTTCACGATTGCTGACACTCACGCAATACTTATGGGTATGGAGTTTTAATCGGACACAGAGAAAGATAGGGGCTTATAGTATTGTCTCCCAACGTTTTACCTCAAGGGTAATGTCAACAATAATAATTCATGAAAACTCACATCCAATTAGCCATATATACCAGGATCTTTCCAACATGTTGTGCATGCCAAAGGATAAAGTGTAAGAAGGAAGGGTGAAAATCACCATGACTCTTATGCATTGTAGGAGATAAAAGTAAAAGATAGGCCCTTCGTAGAGGGAAGCAGAGGTTGTCATGCACTTTTATGGTTGGATGCACAAAATCTTAATGAGAAAGAACGTCACTTTATATTGCCCCTTGTGATATGGACATTTATTATGCAGTCTGTCGCTTTTATTACTTCCATATCACACTATCGTATAAAGCTTATTTCCTCCACACCAATCAATCATACATATTTGGAGAGCAATTTTTATTGCTTGCACCGATGACAACTTACTTGATGGATCTTACTCAATCCATAGGTAGATATGGTGGACTCTTATGGCAAGACTGGTTTGAGGGTGTTTGGAAGCACAAGTAGTATCTTTACTTGGTGCAATGAATTTGGCTAGCATGAGGGGGAAAGGCAAGCTCATCATGTTGGAAGATCCAAGACAATATAATTTATCTCAGATGTAAGAAAACATAACCCATTACGTTGTCTTCCTTGTCCAATGTCAACTCTTTAGCATGTCATATTTTAATGAGTGCTCACAATCATAAAATATGTCCAAGATAGTATATTTATATGTGAAGACCTCTCTTTCTTTATTACTTCCTATTAATTGCAACAATGACCAAAACTATGTTTGTCAACCCTTAACAACTTTTATTCATCATACTCTTTCTATGTGAGCTCATTACTCTCCATAAGACTCATATGATCTCTTTGTTTCTTTTTATTTCTTTCTCTTTTCTTTTATTCACTTAGGATCATGGCAAAGTAATCAAGCCCTTGACTCAACACTAATCTTTATTATATAGCTCACGGACTCGATTACATAGAAGGATAATAAAGCAAAACTCAGAACTAGATCACACTAAGAACTTTTATTCTACTAGATCAAGATATTACCAAAAGGATCGAACTAAGAAAAATAGTAAAGATAAAGTGATGGTGATACGATACCAGGGCACTCCCCCAAGCTTGGCAGTTGCCAAGTGGAGTGCCCATACCAGATACTCAATTCTTCTTTGTTGGTGGAGATGGTGGTGATTTTGTTGATGGCATAGGCTTCGTCCTTAATTTGCGCTCGAGGACAGAATTTTGGTCCCTTAGGTCCTCAATATCCTGCTCCAAGCTCAGTATCTTTTTGCATAGTTCCTGTTTGTTCTCCTACAAGAGGCGAAAGGGATAAACTCGATCTTAGGTTTCTTTACCCTATCCGGGAGGTTTGACTTTTTGAACTCCACATGCATGTCCCCAGGTTGAGGTAGTGGGACTTCATCTTCATCTGAGCTTGTCTCCTCCTTTCCCTTGGGTTCATAGTCCTCTTCTTCTTCCGTAGTCCAACCGCAATGCTCCACATCCCCATAAACCTTAGGATCTGCAAGGTAATCAGCCACGTAGCTTTCTCCTTCCGAATCCTGGGACGACATGTTGCTCTGTCTGTAGCAGGACAGCTCAAAACAAAGACAAGAGATATTTGCGTGATACGGGAGTCAAAACTCCCAGGAGATTATATAATGAATTTTTACCGATCAACATACGTGTTGTGTATGAAAACGGAGTCCGGGGAGCACACGAGGTGTCCACGAGGTAGGAGGCACGCCCAGTAGGGTAGGGCGCGCCCTCCACCCTCGTGGAGCCCTCGTGTCCTTCCCGGACTGCTGCTTATTTTTCTATTTTTCTAAATATTCCAAAACGGAGAAATATTGCCTTAAAAACTGTTTTGGAGTCGGTTTACTTACCGTACCACATACCTATTCCTTTTCGGAGTCTGAAACGTTCCGGAAAGTGTCCCTTATGTATTCCTCCGGAGTTATGGTTTCAATAACATTGGTTTCAACATTTATGGGATTACCTGAGATATAGTGTTTGATTCTTTGACCGTTCACCACCTTCCGATTTGTGCCTTCGAAGTTGTTGATTTTTATGGCACCGGAATGGTATACCTCCTCGATAATGTAAGGACCTTCCCATTTAGAGAGAAGTTTTCCCGCAAAAAATCTTAAATGAGATTTGTATAGCAATACATAATAACCTACATTAAACTCACGCTTTTGTATCCTTTTGTCATGCCATCTTTTAACTTTTTTCTTTAAACAACTTGGCATTTTCGTAGGCTTGGGTTCTCCATTCATCAAGTGAGCTAATATCAAATAACCTCTTCTCACCGTCAAGTTTAAAATCATAATTAAGTTCTTTAATAGCCCAATAAGCCTTGTGTTCTAGTTCGAGAGGTAAGTGACATGCTTTCCCATAAACCATTTTATACGGAGACATACCCATAGGATTTTTATATGCAGTTCTATAGGCCCATAATGCATCATCAAGTTTCTTGGACCAATTCTTTCTAGACCCGTTAACAGTCTTTTGCAAAATTAATTTGAGTTCTCTATTACTCAATTCTACTTGACCACTAGACTGAGGGTGATAAGGAGATGCAATTCTATGATTAACATCATATTTAGCAAGCATTTTATGGAAAGCACCATGAATAAAATGTGAACCACCATCAGTCATTAAATAGAAGTGTTATGATCAGCACTACTAGTTGGAATAGCTTCTACCCACTTAGTAACGTAATCAACAGCAACTAAAATATATGTATATCCATTAGAGGAAGGAAAGGGTCCCATATAGTCGAAGCCCCAAACATCAAATGGTTCAATAACAAGTGAATAATTCATAGGCATTTCTTGACGTCTACTAATATTACCAATTCTTTGACATTCATCACAAGATAAGACAAACTTACGGGCATCCTTGAAGAGAGTAGGCCAATAAAAACTAGATTGTAGTACCTTATGTGCGGTTCTATCTCCAGCATGGTGTCCTCCATAAGCTTCGGAGTGACACTTGCGTAGGATCTGTTCCTGTTCATGCTCAGGTACACAACTTCTAATAACACCATCTACTCCTTCTTTATAAAGATGTGGGTCATCCCAAAAGTAATGCCTCAAATCATAGAAGAACTTTTTCTTTTGCTGGTATGTGAAACTAGGTGGTATAAACTTAGCAACAATGTAATTAGCATAATCAGCATACCATGGAGTAGTATGAGAAGCATTTATGACATTTAATTGCTCATCAGGAAAGCTATCATCAATAGGTAGTGGGTCATCAAGCACATTTTCTAACCTAGACAAGTTGTCTGCAACGGGGTTCTCAGCTCCCTTTCTATCAACAATATGTAAGTCAAACTCTTGTAGCAAGAGAACCCATCTAATAAGTCTAGGTTTAGCATCTTTCTTTTCCATGAGATATTTAATAGCAGCATGATCAGTGTGAATAGTTACTTTAGAATCAACAATATAAGGTCTAAATTTATCACAAGCAAATACAACTGCTAAGAATTCTTTTTGAGTAGTAGCATAATTTCTTTGAGCATTGTCTAGGGTTTTACTAGTATATTGAATAACATTTAATTTCTTATCAAATCTTTGTCCTAGAACATCACCTACAACATAATCACTAGCATCACACATAATTTCAAAGGGTAAATTCCAATCAGGTGGCTGAACAACAGGTGCAGAGATCAATGTTTTCTTAAGTATTTCAAATGCTTCTACACAATCATCATCAAAGACAAATGGTATATCTTTTTGTAATAAATTAGTCAGAGGCCGAGAAATTTTTGAGAAGTCCTTAATGAACCTCCTATAAAAACCGGCATGACCAAGAAAACTTCTTATACCTTTGATGTCCTTGGGACATGGCATCTTTTCAATAGCATCAACCTTGGCTTTATCAACTTCAATACCTCTTTCAGAAACTTTATGCCCCAAGACAATACCTTCATTAACCATAAAGTGGCACTTTTGCCAATTCAAGACAAGATTAGTTTCTTCGCATCTCTGCAAAATTCAATCAAGGTTGCTCAAGCAATCATCAAAAGAAGATCCATAGATAGAAAAGTCATCCATGAAAACCTCACAAATCTTTTCACAAAAGTCAGAGAATATAGCCATCATGCATCTTTGAAAGGTAGCAGGTGCATTACATAAACCAAAAGGCATAGGTCTATAAGCAAAAGTACCAAAAGGGCATGTAAAAGTAGTATTTAATTGATCTTTGGCTGACACAGGTATTTGAGAGAAACCAGAATAATCATCTAGAAAGCAAAAATGTGTATGTTTGGATAATCTTTCTAGCATTTGATCGATAAAAGGTAAGGGGTAATGATCCTTTTTAGTAGCCTTATTTAATTTGCGGAAATCAATTACCATCCTATAACCTGTAATAATTCTTTGAGGAAGCAATTCATCTTTATCATTAGGAACAACAGTAATACCTCCCTTCTTAGGGACACAATGGACAGGGCTTACCCATTGACTATCAGCAACAGGATAAATTATACCTGCCTCAAGGAGCTTTAGTATCTCCTTTCTTACCACTTCTTTCATTTTAGGATTGATGATCACGAACTGGTTTAGCATCTTCTTCCAAATTAATTTTATGTTGACATAGAGTGGGACTAATGCCCTTAAGATCATCAAGAGTATACCCAATAGCAGCACGGTGCTTCTTCAGATTTTCAATAATCTCTCTTCTTCATGTTCTGAAAGGTTAGCACTAATAATAACAGGCTATATCTTTTTCTCATCAAGATAAGCATATTTAAGAGTATCAGTAACGGTTTAAGCTCAAACACGGGATCACCCTTGGGTGGAGGAGGATCTCCTAGGATTTCAACAGTAAATTTATTTTTCAGAATAGGTTCTGTTTAAAGAATACTTCATCTAATTCGCCTTCTTTCATTCATAAACATATCATTTTCATGGTCTAGCAAATATTGTTCTAAAGGATCACTAGGAGGTACGGCAATAGAAGCAAGACCAATAATTTCATACTTACTAGGTAATTCTTCTTCTCGGTGTTGTCTACTAAATTTAGAAAAATTAAATTCATGAGTCATATCATTTAAACCGATAGTAACAACATCTCTTTTGCAATCTATGGTAGCATTAACAGTATTTAAGAAGGGTCTACCAAATATAATGGGTCAAAAGCTATCTTGTGGGAAATCAAGAACAAGAAAATCAGCAGGATATTTAGTTTTCCCACACAAGACTTCAATATCTCTAACAATTCCCATTGGTGAAATAGTATCCCTATTGGCAAGTTTAATTGTGACAGCAATACCTTCCATCTCAGCAGGTGCAATATCATGCATAACTTCTTGGTATAAAGAATAAGGTATTGCACTAGCACTAGCACCCATATCACATAAGCCATGACTCCTATTTTAACAGAAATAACAGGCATGCCTACCACAGGTCTAGGTTTATCTTTATCACGGGGTTTAGCAATTCTAGCAGTTTCATTACAGAAATAAATAACATGCCCATCTATATCATCAGACAAGAGATCTTTAACAATAGCAATATTAGGTTCAACTTTAACTTGCTCAGGAGGTGTATATGTTTTCATATTGCTTTTACGGCTACAGTTGAAGCTTTAGCATGATCCTTTATCCTAACTGGGAAAGGTGGTTTCTCAACATAAGAAGTAGAAAGAATAGGATCATTATAAGTGATAGTATTTTCTTCAACTTTAATAGGTGCAGCTACTTTTACTTCTATGGGAGGATGATATTTAAACCACTTCTCCTTGGGGAGATCAACATAAGTAGCAAAAGATTCACAGAAAGAAGCTACTATCTCAGTGTCAAGTCCATATTTAGTGCTAAATTTACGAAAAATATCAGTATCCATAAAATATTTAACACACTCAAAACTAGGTGTCATACCTGACTCCTTACCATTGTCGAGGTCCCAATCTTCAGAGTTGCATTTAATTCTTTCCAATAAATCCCATTTGAATTCAATAGTCTTCATCATAAAAGAGCCAACACAAGAAGTATCAAGCATGGTGCAATTGTTACCAGAAAGCCGAGCATAAAATTTTTGAATAATCATTTCTCTTGAGAGCTCATGATTGGGGCATGAATATAACATTGATTTAAGCCTCCCCCAAGCTTGAGCGATGCTTTCTCCTTCGTGAGGCCAAAAATTATATATGTAATTGCGATCACGATGAACAAGATGCATAGGATAAAACTTCTGATGAAATTCCAATTTCAATCGTTTGTAATTCCAAGACCTCATATCATCACATAGCCTATACCATGTCGATGCATCTCCCCTCAAAGATAAAGGGAAGACCTTCTTCTTAACAACATCTCCGGGTACACCTGCAAGCTTAATAATCCACAAACTTCATCCACATATATCAGATGTTCATCAGGATGTTTTGTTCCATCTCCTAAAAAAGGATTAGCTAGCAGTTTTTCTATCATACCCGCAGGAACTTCAAAGCAAGCATTTTCATTTTCATTTTCATTTTCATTTTCAGTAGGTTCAGTAGGTTGAGGAGCAACTCTTTGCTCTACTGATCGGGGTGAAGATACCCCGAACAAGCCCCTCAGAGGATTACTTTCCATGGTAATAAGTGATAGTAAATTTCAGCACACTATATAAAATTTTCCTTACCAAATTCCACCTACCAAAGGCGCTTCACTCCCCGGCAACAGCGCCAGAAAAGAGTCTTGATGACCCACAAGTATAGGGGATCTATCGTAGTCCTTTAGATAAGTAAGAGTGTCAAACCCAACGAGGAGCAGAAGGAAATGATAAGCGGTTTCCAGCAAGGTATTCTCTGCAAGTACTGAAATAAGTGGTAACAGATAGTTTTGTGATAGGATAATTTGTAACGAGCAACAAGTAACAAAAGTAAATAAGGTGCAGCAAGGTGGCCCAATCCTTTTTGTAGCAAAGGACAAGCTTGGACAAACTCTTATATGATGTAAAGCGCTCCCGAGGACACATGGGAATATCGTCAAGCTAGTTTTCATCACGTTCATATGATTCGTGTTTGGTACTTTGATAATTTGGTATGTGGGTGGACCGGTGCTTGGGTACTGCCCTTACTTGGACAAGCATCCCACCTATGATTAACCTCTATTGCAAGCATCCGCAACTACAACAAAAGTATTAAGGTAAACCTAACCATATCATGAAACATATGGATCCAAATCAGTCCCTTACGAAGCAACGCATAAACTAGGGTTTAAGCTTCTGTCACTGTAGCAACCCATCATCTACTTATTACTTCCCAATGCCTTCCTCTAGGCCCAAATAATGGTGAAGTGTCATGTAGTCGACGTTCACATAACACCACTAGAGGAGAGACAACATACATCTCATCAAAATATCAAACGAATACCAAATTCACATGACTACTAATAGCAAGACTTCTCCCATGTCCTCAGGAACAAAAGTAACTACTCACAAAGCATAAACATGTTCATAATCATAGGGGTATTAATATGCATATAGGATCTGAACATATGATCTTCCACCAATTAAACCAACTAGCATCAACTACATGGAGTAATTAACACTACTAGCAACCTACTAGCACCAATCCCGGACTTGGAGACAAGAATTGGATACAAGAGATGAACTAGGGTTTTGAGATGAGATGGTGCTGATGAAGATGTTGATGGAGATTGCCCTCTCCCGATGAGAGGAGCGTTGGTGATGACGATGGCGATGATTTCCTCCTCCGGGAGGGAAGTTTCCCCGGCAGAACAGCTCCGCCAGAGCCCTAGATTGGTTCCGCCTCATGACGGCGGAGTTTCATCCGAGAAGATGGCTTATGATTTTTTCCCATCGAAAGACTCCATATAGCAGAAAATGGTCACCGGAGGGCCACCAGGGGGCCCACGAGGTAGGGGGCGCGCCCCCACCCTCGTGGGCAGGGTGGGGCCCCCTGGTGAATTTCTTGCTCTCAACATTTTTTATATATTTGGAAAACATCTCCCGTGAAGTTTCAGGACTTTTGGAGCTGTGCAGAATAGGTCTCTAATATTTGCTCCTTTTCCAGCCCAGAATCCCATCTGTCGGCATTCTCCCTCTTTATGTAAACCTTGTACAATAAGAGAGAATAGGCATAAGTATTGTGACATAATGTGTAATAACAGGCCATAATACAATAAATATTGATATAAAAGCATGATGCAAAATAGACGTATCACTGCCGAGGTCTAGGATGTATTGCATGAAGGTGCGGCTTGTGAACTGCGTGCCGTTGTCGGTGATGACCCTGTTTGGTATACCAAAACGGCAGACTAGCCCCTTGAAGAACTTGACGGCCAACTGTGCTGTAACCTTCCTCACTGCCTCCACCTCCGGCCACTTTGTGAACTTGTCGATTGCAACGTACAAGTACTCAAAGCCCCCGACAACGCGAGGGTAAGGGCCCAGTATGTCAAGCCCCCAGACCGAAAACGGCCAGGAGAGAGGGATTGTTTGAAGGGTCCATCAACCTATGCATAGGGGTTGGCACACGTTTTTGTCATGATTCTCCGATAGGAACTTTGGGGCACTCTTTGAGGTTCTATGTGTTGGTTGAATAGATGAATATGAGATTGTGTGATGCATATCGTATAATCATACCCACGGATACTTGAGGTGACATTGGAGTATCTAGGTGACATTAGGGTTTTGGTTGATTTGTGTCTTAAGGTGTTATTCTAGTACGAACTCTAGGGCTGTTTGTGACACCTATAGGAATAGCCCAACGGATTGGTTGGAAAGAATAACTTTGAGGTGGTTTTGTACCCTACCATAATCTCTTCATTTGCTCTCCGCTATTAGTAACTTTGGAGTGACTCTTTGTTGCATGTTGAGGGATAGTTATGTGATCCAATTATGTTATTATTGTTGAGGGAACTTGCACTAGCGAAAGTATGAACCCTAGGCCTTGTTTCAACGCATTGCAATACCGTTTACGCTCACTTTTATCATTCATTACCTTGCTGTTTTTATATTTTCAGATTACAAAAACCATTATCTACTATCCATATACCACTTGTATCACCATCTCTTCGCCGAACTAGTGCACCTATACAATTGACCATTGTATTGGGTGTGTTAGGGACACAAGAGACTCTTTGTTATTTGGTTGCAGGGTTGCTTGAGAGAGACCATCTTCATCCTACGCCTCCTATGGATTGATAAATCTTAGGTCATCCACTTGAGGGAAATTTGCTACTGTCCTACAAACCTCTGCACTTGGAGGCCCAACAACGTCTACAAGAAGAAGGTTGTGTAGTAGACATCACGCACCACCACTGGATTGGCCAACCACGTCGGATGGGGCACTCCTCTCACCAAACCAGCCGCTTCCAATTTCCTGATCTCCTCTGTGATGAACTCTTGTCGTTCCAAAGCTTGCTTCCCGACCTTCTGCTTGACGGGTCGCGCATGGGGACAGACAGCAAGGTGGTGCTCAATCACTTCCCTGGGAATGTCGGATGCTCGCCACGCAAACACATCGACATTCGCCCGCAGGAAAGCGACGAGCGCGCTTTCCTATTTGTTGTTGAGGGTGGAGCTTATGGTGAAAGCCCCTCCCGTGCCATCTGCCTTGACGGACACCCTCCTGGTCTCTGGTGGTGCAGCTCTGGATTTCTTTCTCTTGCCGGTAGAGCTCTCGGGCACGTCCTCGATGGTAGCACAACACTCCAAAGAGGTGCGCTTGCCGGAGTGGGTGGGAGAGGTCTTGCCGGTCTTCTTCTTCCCTCCCGGGGCTTCAACAGCACAAGCAAGTGCCTTGGCGACAGCTGCTGCAACTGCTTCTCGATAGAGTTGGTCAGCGCAGAGTAGCACATCCTTCTTGTCAGAGGGGACGGTGATGATGGTCATCGGCCCAGGCATCTTCAGTGTGTTGTAGGCGTAGTGCGATGCCGCCATGAACTTGGCTAGTGCCGGGCGGCCGAGGACCCCGTTGTAGGGCAAGGGGATCTCGGCCACATCGAAGACAATCCTTTCTGTCCTGTAGTTCAATTCACCTCCAAACGTCACGGGCAATGTGACCTTCCCCTTCGGCTGGCTCCTTCCCGGATTGACCCCTTGAAACGTACCCGTTTCCTTGAGGTCTCCATCAGGAATTTGCAGCCTTTTGATCACGACGAGCGAGATCAGGTTCAGGCCGGCCCCGCCGTCAATCAGCATCTTGTTCACCTTGAGGCTGCGTATCGTTGGCGAGACCAACAACAGGCAAACACCCGACCGCATCGTGCGGCCAGGGTGGTCCTCGCGTCAAAGATGAGGGTCATGCCGGACCACTTCAGTGGCTTCTAAGCGTCGAACGATGGCTCTGCTGCTGTAATCTCACGCACCCACTACTTGAGCTGGCGGTGACAAGTGTGCAGCGAGGCACCACCATCGACGCACATGGCCTTCATAGCCTTCTGAAACTCTTACTCGCCGAACTCGTCGTCCTCGTCATGATCATTGTCTTCCTGCTTCTTGTCGTGGCCCCGAGCGGGCCTCTCTTGCTGTTCATCCTTGCCGCGGCGGCCTCCTTGCCCACCATGCTTCTTGTCGGATCCTTCGGCACCATCCTGGCCCTTCTCCATGTCCCGTCTCTCATACTCGGCCTTTTTCTTTTCGGCAAGCAGCTCGACCTGTCGGCAGTTCTGGAGGTCGTGGCCCTTGGTGTGGTGGATCTTGCAATACTGCTTGTCGGAGCCTCCTGGCTTGTCGGCGACCCCCAAGGCCCGGCAGGCGGCACGCCCGGAAATCTCCTTGCCGGGGTCGTCTGCCTTGGCCTTCTTGGCGGCGCCGGTGTCGTCGGATCCCTCGACCGCAAGCACGGCCTTGCCCTCGCGTTTCCTGTTTTGACGTCGGCTCTTCTTCGTCGGGGCAGCGGTGTCTTCATCAGTAGAGTCGGTTTCCACACCGGCGTCCTCGCCGGGGTACTTCCTTCCCTCTTCAGCCCGGGCGCACCTATCGGCCAGAACATAAAGTTTGGCCACATCCTTAACCTTGTTCATCGCCAGCTCTTTGCGCATCTTGCGGTTGCGCACGTTCTGATGGAATGCGCTAATCATGGTGGTGGGATGAACATCGGGGATGTTGTACTATACCCGGCTGAATCTCTTGATGTACTTGCACAGGGTTTCCCCTTCCTTCTGGGGAATGATATGCAAATCACTGGCCTGGCCATGAGCTTGGTGGCCTCCGGTGAAGGCACCACTGAACTCATGGCACAGATCCGACCAAGAAGAAACGGAATCCGCCGGCAAGTGCATCAACCAAGACATGACGTTGGGCTTCAGTGCCAATGGGAAGTAATTGGCAAGCACCTTGTCATCGCAAGCTCCGGCAGCTTGCATTGCGATGGTGTAGATGCTGAGGAACTCTAACGGGTGGGTCTTGCCATTGTACTTCTCGCCGACGTCGGGCTTGAACATGCGGTGGGACGGCCACTGGAACTGCCGCAGCTCATGGGTAAAGGCTGAGCAACCCATCTCGTAAGGTAGGCCGCCGGAGCCCCCCGGTGCTGGGTGGTCCATAGCGGGTCCCGCCCGCTTATCCGACTGGTGGCGTATATCGCGCCGGCGCTTGATAGTGGTTCGAGCGTCTTCGTGGGCTCGCTCCCGAAGAACTTGGCGTTGATCGCGGTGGGTCCGGGGGTCGGACGATGCTATGGAAATGTTATCACTAGCGTCGTTACGATGGACCAGCACCGGCGGCGGCTGGCGCGGGGGAGTAGAGTGCACTGTGACTGCAACTCCCCCGATCCTTCCACCGCTGGTGTGTGGTGGCTCGACGGAGCGCCAGCCCGAGGGCCCTGCTGGTCGTGGCTTGTATTTGTTGGCGACGGTGACGAGGCTCCAGATGGTGGCTCTCCACTCGTCGAGCTTCTCCGCAGCAGGAGGAAAGTCGAGGAGTAGCTGCGCGCGCGCCAAAGCTTCTGCTGGCGCGGGTGGTGGCGAAAGCTACGTGGAACGTGGCGTGCTTCGACTTCTAACCACGTTAGAAGGAGCTCTATCACGGCCCAGCGGCTGCCTGCCATTGTCGCCAGCACTTCGGCGGGCACGCTGGCCTCCTTCGTCCCGCAGATGATGCACATGGCTCTTTCCACGGCGGTGTCTAGGGTCGCCGGCGTGGTGACGCTGCTCGTCACGCACACCATGGGAAGAGCGCGCTATGGGCGCCGGGGCGGGCGTCCTGGAGGTCGTCGCGCCACCCGTGGGTGGCACGGCAGCGACCCTGGAGGGCCCCGCGCCACCCGCGGGGGGCCCAACTCCGTCTCTGGATTTTGTGCCGTGCAGCCCGCCGTCTTGCGCACGAACGACGCCGCTCGCCAGGCTCTGACTGCCAGAGCGATGTTGGTGCTCGCGGGCCGCTCCTCGGGTCCTGTCCGCGACTAGCCCGCTACTCGCCCTCGTCGGTACGGGCCGTCTGACTCCCGACGAACTGACCATCGTGGTCGCCTTCTTCTTGGAAGCCATGGCGATGAAGAACCGCTAGGATAACTTCTAGACCAGATTCTCACAACTGTGTCGCCCCTACCTGGCGCGACAAAGATGTCGGTGGGAACGACACCTATGGGATCACTGGGATCCCTTCTACAGTCGCCGTGTACGGGGTCGTGAGGAGAGCATGTTTAGGAGCAAGCACACGGATCATTTACCCAGGTTCGGGCCGCGAGGATGCGTAAAACCCTAGTCCTGCTTTGGTGGATGTATTGAGTGTTCTTGAGCTTTTTGAACTAGCTACGGTGGTTGTCCCGTTCCAAAAAGCCGAATCCCTCTCCTGGTCGCCTCGGGCCTCCTTTTATAGAAAAAAGGGGTTGCCACAGTGGGACACAGGAGGTGGATAGGCCTACAGTGTGCGAGCTTATCGCACTTGCATTACGGGACAAAGTGCATTAAATGCGCTATGTAGGTGTCCATTAGCTTTATCGGGGACGGGAACGAGGCCCGTCCCGTTTGTCGCCGCTCCGCCTTGCTTCGACACGCGCCCAGGCTAGCGATGCATGCAGCGTCATGTAGGCAAGCAAGCAGCTGAGGTGGCGCGGTGGTAGGGCCTTCATCAAGATCTGCATGTCGCCACGCGGGTGCTTGCTGATTTGGCCTGGAAGCTGAATGTTGCCATGCAGGTGCCTGCCCAGCTGTTGGGCTGGCAGCTGCATGCGAACGGCGGCGGAGTCTTGGCTGGTGCGGGCCTGGCAGTGGCCCTGCTGGCGTCCTCGGCAAGGGCCTTGCCGGGGGCCCGACAAGGGTCTTGTCGTGGTGTCATAGTCATCCCCGGCAAGACGCTTGCCGGGGGTCTTGTGGATTTCCTTGGCGAGGACCCCGCCGAGGGTCGTCGTCTCCTGATCCTCATCTGATCTCATATATCTATGGTCTTGACAAAGATCTGCATGCCACCACGGAGGTGCCTCCCGAGCCATGGTCCGACGTAATTGTCGACAGTGTTCGGAACCTTTGGGCTCAAGGGTGGCTCGCTCTGCTGGCGTTGGGCAAGTTGCCCCGGCAAGGCTCTTGTCGGGGCTACTGAGGCTGCCCTGGCAAGGGTCCTACCGAGGGAGTCCGCCTTGCCCCCTTTGCTCTTTGTGTTTCTGGTCTTGGCGTTGCCTCTGATCGCCTTGCGCCTTTGGCTTCTCTCCGGCTTCCCTCCCCTGCCCTGCTTAGTGTGGCCGTGGGCGCGGCTCCGACTGTCCGTGCACAAGTAAAGGGGTGAAAAGGAGCACCCCTACTTTTGTACACCGACATGGTCATACACTCAATGTAAATGGTTTTACCGAATCTCAATCGTAGTGATACACATATTCATAATATTGAAGCCAAAAGATGCAAAGTTAATAATGATAGTGCAACTTATATGTGGCACTGCCGTTTAGGTCATATTGGTGTAAAGCGCATGAAGAAACTCCATGCTGACGGGATTTTGGAATCACTTGATTGTGAATCACTTGATTCTTGCGAACCATGCCTCACGGGAAAGATGACTAAGACTCCGTTATCCGGAACAATGGAGCGAGCAACGGACTTATTGGAAATAATACATACTGATGTATGCGCTCCGATGAGTGTTGATGCTCGCGGCGGGTATCGTTATTTTCTGACCCTCACAGATGATTTGAGCAGATATGGGTATATCTACTTGATGAAACATAAGTCTAAAACATTTGAAAAGTTCAAGGAATTTCAGAGTGAAGTGGAAAATCATCGTAACAAGAAAATAAAGTTTCTACGATCTGATCATGGAGGAGAATATCAGAGGTACGAGTTTGGTCTTCATTTGAAACGATGTGGAATAGTTTCACAACTCACGCCACCTAGAACACCACAGTGTAATGGTGTGTCCGAACGTCATAACCGTACTTTATTAGATATGGTGCAATCTATGATGTATCTTACCGATTTATCACTATCGTTTTGGGGTTATGCATTAAAGACAGCTGCATTCACGTTAAATAGGGCACCATCTAAATCTGTTGAGACGACACCATATGAATTGTGGTCTAGCAAGAAACCTAACCTGTCATTTCTTAAAGTTTGGGGCTATGATGCTTATGTGAAAAAGTTTCAACCTGATAAGCTCGAACCCAAATCGAAGAAATGCGTCTTCATAGGATACCCAAAGGAAACTGTTGGGTACACCCTCTATCACAGATCCAAAGCCAAGATATTTGTTGCTAAGAATGGATCCTTTCTTGAGTAGAAGATTCTCTCGAAAGAAGTGAGTGGGAGGAATGTAGAACTTGATGAGGTAATTGTACCTTCTCCCTTATTGGAAAGTAGTTCATCACATAAATCAGTTCTAGTGATTCTTACACCAATTAGTGAGGAAGCTAATAATGATGATCATTAAACTTCAAATCAAGTTACTACCGAACCTCGTAGGTCAACCAGAGTATAGTCCGCACCAGAGTGGTACGGTAATCCTTTCTGAAAGTCAGGTTACTAGACCATGACAAACCTACGAACTATGAGGAAGCGATGATGATCTCAGATTCCGCAAAATGGCTTGAGGCCATGAAATCTGAGATGTGATCCATGTATGAGAACAAAGTGTGGACTTTGGTTGACTTGCCCAATGATCGGCAAGCCATTGAGAATAAATGGATCTTCAAGAGGAAGACAGACGCTGATAGTAGTATTACTATATACAAAGCTCGAATTGTCGCAAAAGGTTTTCGACGAGTTCAAGATGTTGACTACCATGAGATTTTCTCACTCGTAGCGATGCTTAAGTCTGTCCGAATCATGTTAGCAATTGCCATATTTTATGAAATCAGGCAAATGGATATCAAAACTGCATTCCTTAATGGATTTCTTAAAGAAGAGTTGTATATGATGCAACAAGAGGTTTTGTCAATTCTAAATGTGCTAACAAAGTGTGCAAGCTCCAGCGATCCATCTATGGACCGGTGCAAGCATCTCGGAGTTGGAATATATGCTTTGATAAAGTGGTCAAAGCATATGGTTTTATACAGACTTGCGGTGAAGCCTGTATTTACAAGTGAGTGGAAGCACTACAGCCTTTCTGATAAGTATATGTGAATGACATATTGTTGATCAGAAATGATGTAGAATTTTCTTGAAAGCATAAAGGAGTGTTGGAAAGGAGTTTTTCAAAGAAAGACCTCGGTGAAGCTACTTGCATATTGAGCATGAAGATCTATAGAGATAGATCAAGACGCTTGATATATTTTTCAATGAGTACGTACCTTGACAAGATTTTGAAGTAGTTCAAAATGGAACAGTCAAACAAGGAGTTCTTGCCTGTGTTGCAAGGTGTGAAGTTGAGTAAAGACTCAAAAACCCGACCATGGCAGAAAATAGAAAGAGAATGAAAAGTCATTCCCTATGCCTCGGTCATAGGTTCTATAAAGTATGCTATGCTGTGTACCACACCTATTGTGTACCTCACCAAGAGTTTTTTGCAAGGGAGTACAATAGTGATCTAGGAGTAGATCACTGGACATCGGGCAAAATTATCCTTAGAGGACTAAGGAAATATTTCTCGGTTATGGAGGTGATAAAAGAGTTCGTCGTAAAGAGTTACGTCGATGCAAGCTTTGGCACCGATCTAGATGACTCTAAGTCTCGATCTAGATACATATTGAAAGTGGGAGCGATTAGCTAGAGTAGCTCCGTGCAAAGTATTGTAGACATAGAAATTTGCAAAATATATACGGATCTGAATGTTGCAGACCCATAGACTAAACTTCTCTCACAAGCAAAACATGATCACTCTTTGGGTGTTAATCACATAACGTTGTGAACTAGATTATTGACTCTAGTAAACCCTTTGGGTATTAGTCACATGAAGATGTGAACTATTGGTGTGAAATCACATGGCAATGTGAACTAGATTATTGACTCTAGTGCAAGTGGGAGACTGAAGGAAATATGCCCTAGAGGGAATAATAAAGTTGTTATTTATATTTCCTTATATCATGATAAATGTTTATTATTCATGCTAGAATTGTATTAACCGAAAACTTAGTACATGTGTGAATACATAGACAAACAGAGTGTCCCTAGTATGCCTCTACTTAACTAGCTCGTTAATCAAAGATGGTTAAGTTTCCTTGCCATAGACATGTGTTGTCATTTGATGAACGAGATCACATCATTAGAGAATGATGTGATGGACTAGACCCATCCATTAGCTTAGCACTATGGTCGTTTAGTTTATTGCTATTGCTTTCTTCATGACTTATACATATTCCTATAACTATGAGATTATGCAAATCCCGAATACCGAAGGAACACCTTGTGTGCTATCAAACATCGCAATGTAACTGGGTGATTATAAAGATGCTCTACAGGTGTCTCCGATGGTGTTTGTTGAGTTGGCATAGATCAATATTAGGATTTGTCACTCCGATTGTCGAAGAGGTATCTCTGGGCCCGCTCGGTAATGCACATCTCTATAAGCCTTGCGAGCAATGTGACTAATGAGTTAGTTGCGAGATGATGCATTACGGAACGAGTAAAGATACTTGCCGTTAACGAGATTGAACTAGGTATGATGATACCGACGATCGAATCTCGGGCAAGTAACATACTGATGACAAAGGGAACGACGTATGTTGTTATGCGGTTTGACCGATAAAGATCTTCATAGAATATGTAGGAGCCAATATGAGCATCGAGGTTCCGCTATTGTTTATTGTCCGTAGATGTGCCTCGGTCATGTCTACATAGTTCTCGAACCCGTAGGGTCCGCACGCTTAACGTTCGATGACGATTTGTATTATGAGTTATGTGATTTGATGTACCGAAGCTTGTTCCGAGTCCCGGGTGGGATCACGGACATGACGAGGAGTCTCGAATTGGTCGAGACGTAAAGATCGATATATTGGAAGGCTATATTCGGACATCGGAAAGGTTTCGAGTGATTCGGCTATTTTTCAGAGTACCGGAGAGTTACGGGTATTCGCCGGGGAAGTAATGGGCCTTAATGAGCCATACGGGAAAGGAGAGAAGGGCCTCAAGGGGTGGCTGCCCCCCCCCCCCCCATGGGCTGGTCCGAATTGGACTAGGGAGGGGTCGGTGCCCCCCTCTTTCCTTCTCTCCCTCTTCCCCTTCTTCTCCTACTCCAACTAGAGAAGGGTGGAAACCTACTCCTACTAGGAGTAGGAATCCCCCTTGGGGCGCGCCATAGAGAGGGCCGGCCCTCCCCTCCTCCACTCCTTTATATACGGGGGAGGGGGCACCCCATAGACATACAAGTTGATAGTTGTCTTAGCCGTGTGCGGTGCCCCCCTCCACAGATTTCCACCTTGGTATATCGTTGCAGTGCTTAGGCGAAGCCCTGCGCCAGTAGATTCATCATCACCGTCATCACGCTGTCGTGCTGACGCAGCTCTCCCTCGATCTCAACTGGATCTAGAGTTCGTGGGACGTTACCGAGCTGAACGTGTGCAGATCACGGACGTGCCGTATCTTCTGTGCTAGGATGGGTCGGATCATGAAGACGTACGATTACACCAACCGCGTTGTCATAACGCTTCCGCTTACGGTCTACAAGGATATCGGGGACAACACTCTTTCCCTCTTGTTGTTATGCATCATATAGATGGATCCTGCGTGTGCGTAGAATTTTTTTTGAAATTACTGCATTCCCCAACAGTTATGTCGCCGGTGCTCACTGTCCATATCTTGACTCGTATGATGCTTGTTGCTACCGCTGAGAGATGAAGAAAGGGGATAGTGAACGGTGAGAAAGGCGTGAGAGGATTTATGGCGTCGCTTCGAGAAATAACGTGGCGTCTCAACCACG